>NW_002987850.1:741908-742977 GCF_000006295.1 Pediculus humanus corporis | reverse complement strand
TTTCTCCCACGTTGATCTTACGCGTGTTACGATCGATTCTTTGGCGCCATCTTGTATTTAAGTCCCGCCCATTATATAAAATCCCCTTGTTTTCAATCTCACGGTCCTTCACGTAATTGAAATGAATTCTCACTCTCTCTCTCTCTCTATTTTTATTTTTTTTTTATTTTTAGGCGCGATTTTTTTCATTTTTTTCTTTATTATTATTATTATTATTATTAGAATTATTACGATCGTGATCATCAACATCATCATCGTGAGTTTTTGAGTTTTTTTTTTTTAGGTTCTTATTTTGATTAAGGTATATGGAAAATATCGATTCGGGAAAGGAGAAGACAGACAGGCAGATAGATATAGGATTTTGACAATCGATGCACACATACAAATTCCAAATATTTTCTCTCTCTCTCTCTCTCTCTGTCTCTCTCACTCACTATCAAACGTTTTCTAATATTGTGTGGATAGTCACGTATAAAAATTATTATTATTATTATTATTATTATTAATATATTTCTCCGAGTGGATTTCGTATTTGCGTTCTTAATGATTTTTTTTTTGTTTTGTTTTTTTAACGGATTTTCTATTATTATTAATATTATTATTATTATTATTATTATTATTATTATTATCCACCATTAAACACGACAAGGCTACTTGTCGGAGTTTTTAAGTATTTATCCGAGGTTTCTACCCGATTCCTTAGGGACAAATACTCGAATTTCGGTGGTGCCACTTATTATAAGATAGCACCACATCAATTCTTGAAGGTCTTCCTGAGTCCGTCTTTTTCGATGGGAACGATTTGTCTCCTGAACTGGGCTCCGGTGACTAACATCTTTGGAGTGGCCAGGTCAGAAGCAGTGAAATTCACGTTCTCGTCGAGCTGCCTCAGGTCGACAGTAGAACAAGATTTGTTTTTGGTTCTTACTTTGTCTTGTTCTCATTTTTTTTGCTCTTTTTAAGCCAACAGCACGTGGCGTTCTCAAACGGTCACCCATCCAAGTTTGCACCACGCCCGATGCTGCTTAACTTCGGTGATCGTACGGGAACCGGTGTGACCAGCACGCTA
>NW_002987850.1:733581-741888 GCF_000006295.1 Pediculus humanus corporis | reverse complement strand
AAAAAAAAAAAAAAAAAAAAAAAAACAACTTACGCGTACTTTTCTTTCTCTCTCTCTCTCTCTCTCTATCTCTCTCTTTATGTCTTATCTGTTATCACTCAGACTAAATATTATTATTATTATTATTATTATTATTGACGCGATAAAAAAAAAATAATAATTGAAAGCGCGTAAAAATATATATAAAAATGCGAAATCGATAAAATATACAGAAAAAAAAAAATCGACGTAACTTATCGATTTATCGATTAATCGATTAATCGATTATTGAATTTAGTCGAAGAAAAACTTTATGTATTGATAAAAAAACCAAAAAAATATTTCGTATGCATTTTTTTGGGGGGGAGGTCGAGGGGAGCGGGGGGGTGAAAGAAAGAGAAAGAAAAAAAAATTAACGGAAAATTGTCTCTTTTTTTTTTTTAACGATCGATCCTACTCATAAATTTCATTTCGAATTGTTTGTTGTTACGTTTGTGATTTTCGTCCGTACTCACGCACGCACGTGCAAAAATATACGCACGCGTGCACTCACGCATCTCAATGCCCTTTTAATTACTGATAACGAGAACGATGATGATAAAAACTTTTATTACATGAAATGTTTCGTAAAATAAATAAAATGCCGCCGAATCATTAACGCGAATAATAATAATAATAATAATAATAATTCACGTTTAATTACATTATAAAAATAATAATAATAATGATAATGATAATGATAATGATGATGATGATGATGATATTTTTCGTACGATATGATTTCATGCGTTAACTTAATCAAAAATTTTTTTTTTTTTTTATTTTTTAACGTGAAATTTTAAACGGATTTACAAACAAAACGCGGTCGATAGATTTTTGGAAAGGAGGGAAAAGGGGGAGTGGGAGGAAGAGAGGGAAAAAAAAAATGAAATTCTCCCTGGACTGGAAAA
This sequence comes from Pediculus humanus corporis, assembly GCF_000006295.1. Classification (NCBI taxonomy): domain Eukaryota; kingdom Metazoa; phylum Arthropoda; class Insecta; order Psocodea; family Pediculidae; genus Pediculus; species Pediculus humanus. Next base: position 740,959 of record NW_002987850.1, on the reverse strand, counting down.
ATTTCCAGGTTAATACGTATTATTATTATTATTATTATTAGTGCGCGTTGAAAACGAACCGCGAAACGAAAAAGAGAGAGAATAGAAGAACAGGTACGGAGTTTTTTTTTTTTTTTTTTGTATAGCTCAAATAGAATAATAATAATAATTTGTTTCTCCCACGTTGATCTTACGCGTGTTACGATTCGAATTCTTTTGGCGCCATCTTGTATTTAAGTCCCGCCCATTATATAAAATCCCCCTTGTTTTCAATCTCACGGTTCCTTCACGTAATTGAAATGAATTCTCTCTCTCTCTCTCTCTCTCTCTATTTTTATTTTTTTTTTATTTTTTAGGCGCGATTTTTTTCATTTTTTTCTTTATTATTATTATTATTATTATTATTATTAGAATTATTACGATCGTGATCATCAACATCATCATCGTGAGTTTTTGAGTTTTTTTTTTAGGTTCTTATTTTGATTAAGGTATATGGAAAATATCGATTCGGGAAAGGAGAAGACAGACAGGCAGATAGATATAGGATTTTGACAATCGATGCACACATACAAATTCCAAATATTTTCTCTCTCTCTCTCTCTCTCTCTCTAACTCTCTCTGTCTCTCTCACTCACTATCAAACGTTTTCGAATATTGTGTGGATAGTCACGTATAAAAATTATTATTATTATTATTATTATTATTATTATTATTATTATTATTATTATTATTATTATTATTAATATATTTCTCCGAGTGGATTTCGTATTTGCGTTCTTAATGATTTTTTTTTTGTTTTGTTTTTTTAACGGATTTTCTATTGTTATTATTATTATTATTATTATTATTATTATTATTATTATTATTATTATTATCATTATCATTGTCATTGTGGGGTTTTCAAAAAGTCTTTTTGTAAAATTTTACCGCTCTTGCAGCATCCTCTTCTTCTTCTTCTTCTTCTTCTTTTTTCCCATGAGCAATTTCGAGAGATCGAAAAAAAAAAAAACCGCGTAATTGTTGATTATTGCGATCATCATCATCATCATCATTATCATTATCATCGTGGTACGGAATTCAGGTATTAAATAGACGACGGAAAACAATGAAACGATTTGTCGAAGAATGTGAAAACGATTTTTTGCATTCAACAATTTTTTTTTTTTGTTTAAACAAATAGTGAGAGAGAGAGAGAGAGGAGGGAAAGAGATAGAGAGAGAGAAAGAGAGAGAGGAGAAAGAGAAAGAGAGAGAGAGAGAGAGAGAGAGAGAGAGAAAGAGAAAGAGAGAGAGATAATTAGTAAGAGAAACGAGCCGTGTAAAATGGCAGCAAAAAAAAAAAATTTTTTTTTTTTTTTTTTTTTTTTTTTAAAGACGAAACGCGCGTTCAGAAATTAATTTTCATAGGTTCTCGGTATAACGTGAAATTATTTCGTACCTAAGTTGTTAATAATGATAATAATAAAAACGAGTTTAATAATTACAAATTCAAAATAAATTACACATCAAGCACGTAGTTTATTATTATTATTATTATCATTTTGTTTAACACGTTTTTAATGTGGCCAATTTTAATTTTTTTTTGATTTGATAATTTTTTGTTTTTTTTCCCCCCACCCCCCACCCCCTCCCCCCGGGTTGTTTTTGTTTTTGATTTGATTTACGAATGATTTATCCGGCGACACCGTCGCCTTTTACTATCATCATCATCATCATTATTATTATTATTATTATTATTATTATTATTATTATTATTATTATTATTATTATTATTTCTTCTTGAATTTTTAATTCTACTTATATGTTGGCAGACGTTAGAAAAAAAAAAGAATTTGAAAATTTCTTTCCTTTTTTTTTTTTTCTTAACTTTTTAACTTGACAGGCTAAGTGATGACGGTTTAATGCGTTTTTTTTTTTTTTCCAAAAAAAAAAAATGCCGGTTTTCACACAAGATACCATCATCGGGAGAGAACATGAAGATTTTGACATTTCTTCTTATTCTTGTGTTAAGTAAAAGAAGAAGAAGAAAACCGATCGAGTTTGCATAAATTTTTGTTGTTGTTGTTGTTGTTACTATTATTATCACTCTTAAACACGACAAGATTCTCGTATTTGTCGGAATGTTTTTAAGTTCATTTATTCCAGGTTTATACTCGATTCCTTAGGGATAAATGCTCGAATGATGAAGAATTCTGGAGAATGTGGGCCGTACCACCTTCTAGTGCGATTTCCTGGATGGTTTTTCCTTCTTTTAGGTTCTTTAAAATCTTCTTTAAATTTCCTTTTATTGAATGTGGTGGTGGCATGGCTCCCAGTTCTGCTCCCACGATGACCGGAATCGTTTCTGTTCTCACGTCTCCCCACATTCTGGTTATTTCAATTTTCAAATTTCTGTATTTTGTTATTATTATTATTATTATTATTCTCATTGGAATTATTCGAATCACGAAAATTACCACACGACGATTATTATTATTATTTTTTTAAAATTTATATAATTTATGCGGGGGGGGGGGAAAAAAAATTTTAAAATTAACCGGATGTTGATTAGATCGAGTTGGAGAAACAAAGTTGAAATGGTGTCAATAGAAAAAATTGAATTTTCTTTTTTTTTTTGGGGGAGGGAGGAAGAAAAGGGGGGCAAATCGTTTAGGGTTGTAATAATAAATTTAATTTTTTTTAAATTTAAATTTTCCAACGTTTTTCCTTGCGACTTCTTTTTGTCTTTTCTTGTTGAAATTTGATGGTTGTACGTTGCCAATGACCTACGTTAAGGTTTGGGAAAATAATAATAATAATAATAATAATAGTAATAATAATAATAGTAATAATAATAATAATAGTAATAATAGTAATAGTAATAATAGTAGTAGTAATAATAATAATAATAATAATAATAATAATAATAATAATAAATGAATTCGAGTTGTTTTTTTTTAATTTTATTTAATTGCTCTTTTTTTTTCGTTGTCGTTGTTGTTGTTGTTGTTGTCGGGTTGTCGGGTTGTCGTTGAGATGAAGTGTCAGATTTTAAAATGAAGTTTTTCTTTTTTCTTTTTTCTTTTTAGTTTTTTTTTTTATAAATTTTAATTAACCGTATAAGTTTCGATTGGTTCTGGCTCGTGTTGTTGTTGTTAAATTGTTGGTATGGTGCAATCAAATCGTTCCACACACGATATATATATATATATATATTCCATCCCATCATTTCCCTCAGCGGGTAATGATTAATGATTTTGATGAAAAAAAGAAAAAAAAGTAATAGAATCAAAAATAGGATGATTTTGATTGGTTCTTTGTTTGACGGCATTAATAATAATAATAATAACATATTCGAGACCATTTCACATGTCGTCGTTTTTTATTATTATTAATAATAAAATATCTTTTGATTATCGTTACATTATGTACCTCCTTTCTACAACAACAACAACAAAATTAAGGTACGATGATTTTATTTGAAAGAATTATACGGGATCTTTTTTGCTTTTTTAAAAAAATGATAATGATAATGATAATGATAATGATAATGATGTAGATGTGAAAAGAAAAGCAAACAATGAAAAACCGCACGCGATTGTTGATATTTTTGTCTTTATTGGTTAAAATGAATGACGACCGGTTACATACATGACCGAGTTAAATTTACAAATTTGCAAAAGAAAAAAAGAAAAAAATTTTTCCTTTCTTTTCTGAATGTAAAAAGAAAACCGTGACAAATTTTTCGTGAAATTTTTTTTTTTTTTTTTTTTTTTTTTGCATTTCGTACCTGGAAACAAATAGAAAGGAATGAATGCGACGCGGTAGTCAAGGTAGAGAAGGTGTAAAAGGGTTATATACCTTTTTTTTTTTAAAAAAAAAAAGTGACCACCGTTTTTTATTTATTTATTTATTTATTTATTGTTTGTCGAATCGTTAGTTTTTGCGGTAACGTGGGACGCGCGCGGTCGGTGGTACCAACCTTTGAAAAAAAAAAAAAAAAAAAAAACAAACTAATGTGCGAAAAGGTAAAAAAGGAAAATTGTTTTCGGAATTAATTTTTTTTTTTTTAGTATGTTGGCTAATGAAATTTTGCTGAAGTGAGGACCGGGAAGCGGGGGGTTTAACGAAAAATTTAAAAAACCTAAAAACTTTTTTTTTTTTTGGTCACGTGTTCAAAAATTTAAATTTTGAATTTAGTAGTTGAATGAATTCTACACATTGCAAACTTTTCCACTTAACTTTTTTTAAAAATTATTATTATTATTATTATTATTATTATTTTTCCACGTTTCGGTTTTATTTCAATGGCTCCCAAATAAAATAATAATAATAATAATAAAGTTTTAAGGGTTTTGAGTTAGTTAAACTTTAAATTTTACTTAATATTTTGATTTTAATTTCTTTTGTTTTTGTTTGTTTTCGTTTGTTTCGTTTTGTTTGTTTTCGTTTGTTTCGTTTGTTTCGTTTTGTTTGTTTCGTTTGGGACTTTTGTCGTATTTGAAACATCTTACTCGAGTATGTATACATTAAGTTTTTTTTAGATTTCACAGATTTGTGTTCCTACCTGTGAAAAGTCTCGCGCGAGTGTTTTTTTATTTTTATAAACGATGCATATACGTAAACATTAACGACAAACAATTTGTCTTATCGATATCCTATCGGTGCAAGGTTCGTCGACGGTTAAGTTATTGAATTTTTATAAAAAAATTATTGATTATCGAGATTATTATTATTATTATTATTATTATTATTATTGTTTGGTTTGTTGTATATATATAAATATATCATGTGATAGAATAAAATGTATAAAATTATAAATAAATAAATTAATTTTTTTTTGTCGTTTTTATTTTCGTGTATCGATCGATCGATCGATCGAAATTTTATATCGCGAACTCGAAATTATCGAACGAGGAAAATTTTTATATATATATCGAATCGAATTTTCCCGTCTTGGAGTGAAAAAAAAAAAAAAACAAAATGGTGTCGTCGTCACGTTTTGTTAAAGTTGTGAGTGTTTTAAAAAAAAAAAGTTTTGTTAAAAGTTAAAAAAAAAAAGTTTTACGTCGATCGCGTGGATTAAAAAAAAATAAAATTAAACGTCATTAAATCTTTTAAAAAACAAACAAACAAACGAACAAACAAACAAACAAACAAACAAACTAAACAAACAATTATTTATTTATTTACGGGAGATACAAGACGATGATAATAATAGTTTTTTTTTCAAATCGATAATATCAATAAAATTTCAATTTGCAACGATAAATTTTTTTAAAAAAATTTATTATTAATTCGTTGATAATTTATTTTTTAAAAATTCCCCCTTCGCCCCCCCCCAAAAAAAAATGGCGTACACTTCCGGTATCGAGGTTTTTGAATTCGGTTAAAATAATAATAATAATAATTTTTTTTTTTTTTGTGTCGACAGGATGTAGACCTGATAGAAGTACTTTGGAAACAAGATGTCGATCTCGGTTTTTCTCTTAACAATTTCAATTCTCCCAAAGAGGAAATACAGAAAAAGGAAGTTTTCGACGAGGACGACATTGAAAAGTTGAAAGCTTTGGAAGAATTGAAAAATGAAAATTCGAACGATGATGATGATGATGATGATGATGGGAAAACATCCGCCGAATCCAACGTCAAGGTAAGTCATTACACGAACAATAACAAACAACAACAACAACTAAATAAATATAAAAAAAAAAGTTTGAGGGGATGTAACGTCTTTATGCCCGCATAAGGGAAGTTAAACGAAGAGAGGGGAGGGGAAATAAAAAAAATAATAATAATAATGATAAAATGTCGTTTGAAAACGTAATGGAGAAATCAAAAGTCAAAAATTATGTTGTTTCATCATCTCTTTCCTGCGTGTTTGTGTTTGTGCGTGCGTGTGCGTGCATGTGTTTACATGTTTGTTCGTCTAAAAAAAAATATAATATTGAATTCTATCTCGAATATTCCATCTTTAAAATCAATAAAGATCTCTCAAATGAAAGATGAAGGAGCAGAAGAAGATGAAGCAGAAGAAGCATTTTCATTTTGCGTGAATGAATGTTTTTAATCGTTTTTTTGTGTTATTGAAATAATAATAATAATAAAGAGATCTCTATTGGAAATTATCTGGTTTAGATTGTAAAAAAAAAAAAATAATAATAATAATAATAATAATTTTGTCGAACAAAAACAAAAGTTTATCAGTTGACCGGTTGTTGACTGAATATGGTTAAGAAGAAAAACCTCGCGTTTATTATTATTATTATTATTATTTTAATATTTTATAAAAATTGTAAGAAAGGAAACGGAAATTAAATAGGGGGATTCAAATTTTAAAGTTAATAATAATAATAATAATAATAATTAAAAATTATAAAATGTAAAACAAAACAAAATGGTTTTTGTCAATTTTGTTTAAATAACCGGTTTATGAAATTAAGAAGAACGGAGTAGAATACGAATTATATAAATAATTTCTGGTCAATTTATAATTTTAACGATTAATTTAATACTTAGGAAAAACTTGCTCGACTACTGCATATAAATGAAAATTTTTTTTTTTTTTTTTTTTTTTGACGTCTTAATAATTAACAATAATATTATATCCCTTATTTAAAAAAGTTTTAATTCAAAACATTTTGATTATTATTATTATTATTATTATTATTATTATTACACGACCGGATAAAGAATGATGATAATGATAATGATGAATATGTGCGTGCGTGCGTGTATTACGTGAACGTTTTTCCCTCTCGGTTTTCAATATGGCGGAGGAGGAAGAGAAAGAAATGAGAAGCGTAGGTAAAACGACGAAACTGGAAAATCAATTTTTTTTTTTTTTTTTGTGTGTTGCGTTCGGATAGAAATAAAGTTTTCGGGGGGGAGGGGGAAGGGGGAGTTCGTGTGATATTATTTTTAATTTTTTTTGAATAGGAGTTTTTAAATAAGGGTATGAGTTATAATAATAATAATAAGGCCGAACGTAGACATGAGAAGGAAGGACCGCCTCGCTCGCTAGGTTGGCTGCCTTGTGAAATGTGCCTGTCATCACGGTATCATTAATTACCCCACGCTCGATTGTGAGCTTATGGGAATCCTTACCTGTCAAAGTCCGTCGTCGTCGTCGTCTTCTTACGAAAATGAATTCATATCAGAAAGAAAGAGAAAGAGAGAGAGAGAGAGAGAGAGAGAGAGAGAGAGAGAGAGAGAGAGATGGTACGAAACAACAACGTTTTCGTTGGAAAAAAAGAAAAAGAAAAAAAAAAAAAAGAAAAAGGAATTGTTTACCGGTCATGTTTTGATTTTTTTTTTTTTTTTTTCAATTCGTATCCATCTTTATATTTTATATATATATATATATATATATATATATATATATATATATATATATATATATATATATATATAAAAAAAAT
>NW_002987850.1:731862-733561 GCF_000006295.1 Pediculus humanus corporis | reverse complement strand
TTTTTGTCTTTATTGGTTAAATGAATGACGACCGGTTACATACATGACCGAGTTAAATTTACAAATTTGCAAAAGAAAAAAAGAAAAAAATTTTTCCTTTCTTTTCTGAATGTAAAAAGAAAACCGTGACAAATTTTTCGTGAAATTTTTTTTTTTTTTTTTTTTTGCATTTCGTACCTGGAAACAAATAGAAAGGAATGAATGCGACGCGGTAGTCAAGGTAGAGGAGATGTAAAAGGGTTATATACCTTTTTTTTTTTAAAAAAAAAAAGTGACCACCGTTTTTTATTTATTTATTTATTTATTTATTGTTTGTCGAATCGTTAGTTTTTGCGGTAATGTGCGACGCGCGCGGTCGGTGGTACCAACCTTTGAAAAAAAAAAAAAAAAAAAAAACAAACTAATGTGCGAAAAGGTAAAAAAGGAAAAATTGTTTTCGGAATTAATTTTTTTTTTTTTTAATATGTCGGCTAATGAAATTTTGCTGAAGTGGGGACCGGGAAGCGGGGACCGGGGAGAATAACGAAAAATTTAAAAACCTAAAAACTAAAATTTTTTTTGGTCACGTGTTCAAAAATTTAAATTTTGAATTTGATAGTAGTAGTAGGAGTAGTAGTTGAATGAATTCTACACATTGCAAACTTTTCCAATTAACTTTTTATAAAATTATTATTATTATTATTATCCACCATTAAACACGACAAGGCTACTTGTCGGAGTTTTTAAGTATTTATCCGAGGTTTCTACCCGATTCCTTAGGGACAAATACTCGAATTTCGGTGGTGCCACTTATTATAAGATAGCACCACATCAATTCTTGAAGGTCTTCCTGAGTCCGTCTTTTTCGATGGGAACGATTTGTCTCCTGAACTGGGCTCCGGTGACTAACATCTTTGGAGTGGCCAGGGTCAGAAGCAGTGAAATTCACATTCTCGTCGAGCTGCCTCAGGTCGACAGTAGAACAAGATTTGTTTTTTGGTTCTTACTTTGTCTTGTTCTCATTTTTTTTTGCTCTTTTAAGCCAACAGCACGTGGCGTTCTCAGACGGTCACCCATCCAAGTTTGCACCACGCCCGATGCTGCTTAACTTCGGTGATCGTACGGGAACCGGTGTGACCAGCACGCTATGGCCGTTGGCTTATTATTATTATTATTATTATTATTATTATTATTATTTTCCCACGTGTCGGTTTCGTTTCGACAGCCTCCTAATAATAATAATAATAATAATAATTTAAATAAAGTTTTAAGGGTTTAGAGTTAGTTAAACTTTAAATTTTACTTAATACTTTGATTTTAATCTCTTTTGTTTTTTGTTTTGTTTTTGTTTGTTTTCGTTTGTTTCGTTTGTTTTGTTTGTTTCGTTTGGGACTTTTGTCGTATTACAAATATCTTACTCGAGTATGTATACATCAAGTTTTTTTTAGATTTCACAGATTTGTGTTCCTACCTTTGAAAAATCTCGCGCGAGTGTTTTTTTTTTTTTTTTTATAAACGATGCATATACGTAAACGTTAACGACAAACAATTTGTCTTATCGATATCCTATCGGTGCAAGGTTCATCGACGGTTAAGTTATTGAATTTTTATAAAAAAATTATTGATTATCGAGATTATTATTATTATTATTATTATTATTATTATTATTATTATTGTTGTTGTTGTTTGGTTTGTTGTATATATAAATATATCATGTGAT
>NW_002987850.1:728213-731842 GCF_000006295.1 Pediculus humanus corporis | reverse complement strand
GAGAGAGAGAGAGAGAGAGAGAGAGAGAGAGAGAGAGAGATGGTACGAAACAACAACGTTTTCGTTGGAAAAAAAGAAAAAAAAAGAAAAGAAAAAGGAATTGTTTACCGGTCATGTTTTGATTTTTTTTTTTTTTTTCAATTCGTATCCATCTTTATATTTTATATATATATATATTAAAAATTATGATATTATTATTATTATTATTTCATAACAAAGTTCTCTCATCCAGCTGCTGTCTGCTGCGTTTTTATTATTATTATTTATTAAATTTTTTTTTTATTTTCATTTTTCGGTTGACATGTTGTAATTAAAATGTATATGTATATAACGTGCGACGTTTTCCCCCTTTCCTTCCCCCTCCCCTTCCTCCCACCCCCAATTTTATTTTATGTGTTCATTTAATACATATACGAAACTTAAAAGAGAATGGTAATTTTATTATTATTATTATTATTATTATTATTATTATTAATTTTAGGATGAAAACGATGGTGGTTCGGATGGATTAGATCCATGGTCGGGATTATCATATAGAGTCGATCTGGAAACAGGTAAGATTTTTTTTTTTATTTTTAATTTTAACACAAATAATTATGTTTAAATTAAAAATGGAGTCGTTTGTAAATTGGTTCCCAAAAAACGTTAATGGTTCGTATGTGGGCGAGAATGTTTAAACGTGTGATGAAATCATAGAGAGAAAAAAAAAACACGTGATCGCGTTTATTTACTCGAAAAAATGGCAGAAAAGTAAAATTTTGTCGTCTCGTTATATAAAGATATAAATTATTAATATTATTATTATTATTTTTCGAAAAGGAATATTTTCTTTTATTCTCTCTCTCTCTCTCTCTCTTTTCTTTTTTCACGGTTCGTACCTTTTTTTTTTAAAAAAAAAAAAATATTTTATTTGTCATAATCTCTCGAGAACTGTGTTGAAAAAAAAAAAAAATATGAAAACAATTAAGGGTTAATTCATGTGTAAACCAAGCGTAGAAAAAAAATAAGTTTTGGGTATCGATTAACGCTGTTATAAGACGTCAGACGACGACGACGCTACGGGTAAAAGGAAAGAGAGAGAGAGAGAGAGAGAGGTAGAAAAAAAAAAGATTAATGAAAGTTTTGGAAAAAAAAAAAAAAAAAAGAAGGTAGAGTAAAATAAGTCGGAGTGGTAGTGAGGGGAAAGATTGTTTAAAGAATTCAGTTATGAGTAATGATTTAAAGCTGTCACGAGTGAAGGGAGAGAGAGAGGGAGGGGAGGAAGGAGGGAGGAAAGGGAATCGAACGGAAACCCCCATTGCTTCCTTTATCAATTCAATATGCAACGATGAAACCTCTTCCCAACAACAACAACAACAACAATAACAATAACAATAACAATTCATTTTTTTCTTTCTCCTCTGATGACGACGAATACATAACGAAATCATTATCTATACCGTCTTATATTGTCTATGCATATGCACGAGCCAGCCTATCAGAACGAATGAAATCCAATACGTTAAAAGCACACACAGACACACACACACACAAGGTCGATAAAGCACACACGCACACGCACACGCACACATGAATGCCTCCTCCGGCAGGGAGTAAAACTCCCCATCGATTGGTTAAACATTATCCGAATAAGAAGAAAATCCAATTTTTTTTTCTTATTCGTAATGACTTTGGGAAAAAAAAAAAAAAAAAAAAAAATTATGATGACGGTAAATTAATATAAATTATTATCACGGATTCCCCCCTCCCCTCCCTCCTTCTTGCCCTCCTGCAGTGGAGTATTCAGGTTTTTTCTTTTCATTAATAATTTATGATATTTAATAATAATTATTTAGGGTATGATAACAAAGGGAAGAGATAGAGAGAGAGAGAGAGAGAGAAATAAAAAAGGTACGATTAAAACAAAAATTCAATTATTATTATTATTATTATTATGTTTCGTTGTGGTTGTTGTCTTTGTTGTTGTTGTTGTTGTTGTTGTTGTTAGTGCGACGATTAAATTTTTTTTTTTTTTATTAAATTTCTTAAAATTAAATCTCGTGTAAATTAATGAAAGTCGTGATTGGGAAGAGAAAGTTTCTTTTTTTTTTTTTTGATTTCGTTCGATGAAAATTATTATTATTATTATTATTATTATCGATAATTATTATTATTTTTTCGTCGGCGAATGATTTCGTATTAAAAGAGAGAAAGAGAGAGAGAGAGAGAGAGAGAGAGAGAGAGAGAGAAAATTTTTGAAATTAAAAGACCGCCTATTTAATTTTTTAATTCGAAAAAAAACATGGCTGCCAATTTTTTTTTTTTTTTTTTTTTAATAATGATATCCAACGATTAAAAAAAAAAAAAATTGCGATTACCCTTTCTTTCTCGAGCCTTTTTATTACTTTATTTTTAATTTTTTCAAAGGTTGTCATCTTTGGGGAGATGAAGGGGGAAAAGGGGGAATCGTTATTGTTGTTCGTTTTTTAAATTCGTTTGTTATTTTTTTATTATTATTTCATTACGTTTCGTATTGTTACCGTTCGGATGTCATTATTATTATTATTATTATTATTATTATTATTAATACGTCATTTTGATTTTTTACAAAAGAACCCTTTGCCCCCTCCCCTCTATTTTTTTAAAATTTAATTTATTTTATTCGATCGTTTGAAATAAATAATTCGAAGTATGGGTGATGACATTTTCGATTGCAGATTTTAAATTTTTACGGTTAATCCAAACTTCTCTCCCCCCCCCCCCAAATTTCGTTTTTTTTTTTTTCGAATTCGATGTGACGTCACGTTTTGAAATTTATATTTTGGAATAACGGTTTTTTTTTTTTTTTTTTTTTGGATTTTTTATTCTTTCGCGGTTTAAAACAACGATTTCACGTTTCTCACGAATAATTAAAACAATATCATCGTAACGGTAAAAGCATTGTTTGTCGTTGTCCCCTCCTCCCCCTCCCCCTCCCCCCACAAAAAAAAAGCTAACAGACTTTTTGGTTTTATCATCATCATTATTTTTTTTGTTAATCGTCTGCTAAAGAGAACTAATTGACCGCGATGATCGAGATTAATTTAACGGATGTGAACGATTACATGCAAATGCGACGATTTGCACGTGCACACGTACACCCACACGTATGTTTACCTTTCGTCCACTTGATTTGCTCCCGGAGCACGGTATTCAGGTATTAGGATGGGGATGGGGGGAATTTATACATTTTGGCAACCGAAGTTTTTAAATGGGAATAAACAAACATAATAATAATAATAGTAGTAATAGCAAGTCATGTGCCGTCGTTGCTTCTGCTGCTACTACTCCTTATCCTCGTATTCCCTCGGGAGACATCAATCAAAGAAATCATTTTTCATGACAAAACATTGACTTTTTTTTTTTTTTTCCGTTGTTGTTGTTGTTTTCTTTCTTTCTTTTCTTTTTTTCTTTTTCTGATTCGTTTCGAAGATTTTTTTTTTTTATTTTATTTTCGGTAGGGAAATTTTTGAGTTTGGGTTTTTTTTTTTTTTAAGGTTCGGACATTATTGACACGATGATTACGCGAAGAATGAATGATTTCGCGAGGAATGAGGCAATTTTTTTTTATGGTTTTTAAAGGGGGCGTTAATGAATGAGGGGGCGGGGGG
>NW_002987850.1:718213-723213 GCF_000006295.1 Pediculus humanus corporis | reverse complement strand
CTCCCTTTTCGAATTTGATTCTTTTTTTTTTTTTATTTTTTCTCATTGGTCGAAACGTAACATCAGAATTTGTTGGTGTGTGTGTGTGTGCGTGTGTTCTTTTAGAAACTGATCGATCAATACTTGATTGTATCGCGATTGAAGAGTGAGAGAGAGAAAGAGAGAGATAGGGAATGAAAGAAAGAAAGAATGGGTAAGGGGGGTTGGATAAATCTCACCATATGGAATAACGATTTCGGATTATGATGCAACCCCCGTTGGGAAAGCGAAATGCAAAGTCATTGCTACGCAATAAGGGATATAAAAAAAAAAAAAAAGATGGAAGGAAGGAAGGAAAAAAAAAAAAAAGGTTGGTAACAATGATCTCTGGAGGAAACGTTTTTCGGTCTGATAAAAAAAAAAAAAAAAAAAAAAAAATCTCATTCGAAGGTAACGCGAATCCGGATTTAATTTGAAATTAATATTAAACGGAAATTATTACGATTACCTGTGACTGACTTTTTGTTTGTTTGTTTGTTTGCTCGTTTGTTTGTTCGTTTATCGAAAATGTTTTTTTTTTTTTACTTTTCGTTAAAGTAGGAATTAGTTTGAGAGTTGGAAAATTCGAGAAGGGAGAAGAAATGTCGCGGCAGAAAGACGAAGTAGGAAAAAATTATAGAATTTCTTTTCGTTCTTTGAATTTTCCCCTCACCCCCTCCACCCTCCCCCCGGTTTTCTTCCCCTTTTCGAAATGTTTCTAGAAGTTTTAATCGATTAATTTTTCCCTTCTATACATTTTCCTTGACTTTTTGTTTCTTTCGGTTTCTTCCTGCAATCACGTCAGAAAACTTTTATAAAAGTTTGTAAAAAAAATTAATGTTACGTTTCTGCACATATATATAATTTTGTCTGTTTAAAATACGTGTGAGAGAGAGAGAGAAAAAAAGATTTTTTTGGGGAGGTCGGGGGAAGGGGAGAATTTACTAAAAAGTCATAGCGGTCGAAAGTGGATTTTCTTTTTAAAATCGCAATTGTTTTCTTTGTGATGACGTAAACATTTATACGGAAACAGTTGGAAATCGGATGAAGGGGGAAAGAGGGAGTAGGGGAGAGGGGAGAAATCTGAAAAAATTTTCCCATTTTTTTTTTTTTTGGCGAATGAAAAATAAAATAAAGACGCGTTCGAATTGCGATTGTTCGAATCGTTTTTCGAAAATATTCGCCATTTTTTTTTCCTTTCTAAAATTTTTATTTATTTATTTATTTTTAAAATTGTTTTTCTCATTGATTGAAATTTTACGACGCAAGGTGACAATAAATAATAATAATAATAATAATAATAATGAATTTCACGCGTACCACATTTCGTTTAAAAATAAAAACAAAATACGATTAAAATTTCTCTTTACGTAAAAAAAAAAAAAAAAATCGATTTTAAATTGGAAAAAAAAAATTAATTTTCGGAGAAATTATAAAATAATAATAATAATAATAATAATAATAATAATAATAATAATAATCGCCTGGAGATTGTTTATTATTATTATTATTATTATTTCGAGGGAAGTCTGGAAAACGACGTTTGTAATGCGTCTATGCCGAAAATCCGTGGTGGGGATAAAATCGTGTAGAATCGAAGGTGATTCTTTTTAAATAAATTCCCCTTAAAAAAAAAAAAAAAAAAACGAACCGTGTTCGTGTTCCTGCCTCCTTATTTATTATGGCGAACGCGACGCCATTTTCTTTTTTTATTTTTCTCGTTTCGTTTCGGCGGGCGTTTGATTTTTTTTTTTTCCGTCGATTTCTCGTATTTATTTTTTTCTACTTGCGATTATTTATTATTATTATTATTACTTACGGAATCGCGTATATTCGCTCTCTCTCTCTCTCTCTCTCTTTCTCTCTCTGCCTGTGTGTGTGTGTGTGGAAAAGAAAATAAATAAATATTTTTAAAAATTATTATTATTATTATTTTTTTTTTTAAGGTTTGATTATGCGTCTTAAAGTATTAATAATAATAATAATAATAATAATAATAATAATAATAATAAATTAACATAAATATTGTGTGTTTACATTTAAAAAAAAATTGGATAGAAGAGTGAGTGCCCTGTGAATTCTTTTCCTATTGTATTGTTATGATATTTTATTCTATCTCTATCTATCTCTCTCTCTCTCGTTTTGACTCCCTACCCTCCTCTCTCTTTTATTTTTCCTTTAATCTCTCTCTCTACGTATATTTCCCCATCTCCTCTCTCTCGCACGCACGCTCATTTTTATATATCCATCTCCATCTCGGGTTTTTTTTTTAAATCCGTATTTTTTTTTATCGTGTTAAATTTATTTTCCATCTCTCTCTCTCTCATAGTACGGTTCGTGATTCTATCCCTCCTTTTCTGATTCTCCTTCTCTCTTTCTCGCACACAATTTTTTCTCTTTTTTTTTTTTTTTTCTTTCTCTATTGAGTTTTTGGTTGTTACTCGAAAAAGTGAAGTGCTCTCGAAGAAACCTCTCGGTGTTTAAATAAACAGTTGGAAAAAAGTTTTTCTTTTTTTCTGTCTCTTTCTATCTCTATCTCTCTCTAAAGTTTTTTTTTTTTTTTTTTTTACCTTTTGGATTATGATTTCAAACGTCAATTTTTTTTATTATTTTTATTAAAAACGTGTGAAAAAAATTTTTTTTTATAGTTTTAAGTTTTAGTTAACTGGAAAAGTGTAAAACTAATAAAAATATTATTATTATTATTTAAAAAAGTGTTTGTTATTATTATTATTATTATTATTTGACGTTCGTCGTTACAATTGATCGAACAGGATTATTATTATTATTATTGTTTGGATTATTGTAAAAATTTATAAAAAGGTACGTCGTTCGTTTATTTATTTTATTTATTTATTTATTTTTTATTTATTTTTTTTCTTCCCCGTCGAATTATTTTTTATTTATTAATTATCAATAGTAATCGATCGAATAATAATCGAAATCGAATAATTCTGGTCGTTGTTCATCGATCGATCGATCGATCGATAGATCGATTTTTCTTTTGTGCTGGAAAATTGTGATTTTCTTCTGGAAAATTGTGGCGAGTGCGAGAGTTTTCGACCGTCGGACGGTGGTTATGCCGGAATTTTCGATTAAATTATTATTATTATTATTATTAATTTATAATTGTGAGTAATAAAATGATTGTCAAATTGAATGGAAAATCCCTTTGGAAAATTTAAAGCGGTTTTCTTTTTTGGGGGGGGAGGCGGGGGATGAAAGGAGGTACGTGGCAGTTGGAAAAAATTTACTTATTTGCTTTTTGTTTTCGTGTATAAAAATTTTTAAATAATTTTTTTCCCCTGGTTTTATATTCGGTTTCGTCTTCCTTTTTCCTTTTTCCTTCTTCCTTCTACTCTCCCCCCCCCCCTCTTTCCCCCTTCTTCCCCCCGTGTAATTAATTGCGATGATGAAAAAAAAAATGGTTGATTATACTTTCATCACCTTGAAATGATTTTTTCAAACGAATCCAATCTCGATTGGGATTTTCCGTTTTGTATTTCAGGGGAAATTTTTTTTTTTTTTACGAATAATAATAATAGTTAATAAATATCCCCCCAACTCCCCCTCCCCAAAAAAAATGAGTAAATGAAAAACGTTAGTATTTTTTTTTTTTTTTTTTTTACGTTGGTAAGAAAGTAGTATGATCGCAATTAAAATTTTTTTTGTTTTTATTACCGATTGTAAAAGAGAAGAAGAAGAATCATGTGTGTGTCAACGTTTTTATCACTTTTCCTGATAATATTTTATTGATTATTAATAATTGAATTCGTGTAGTGAAAGCTTTCACTTATGCGTGCGTACGAGAGAGAGAGAGAGAGAGAAGCGTACGCGTGCGTTTTTTTTTTTTTTTTTTGAAAAAAAGTAAAATTTGCCTTATTTTTTTTTGTTACTACTAGTTTCGGAAATGATTAAATGATGATTAAATCCGTTCGCGCGTTTTTTAAAAAGTCACATCATCCGTTTCCGGTTGAGTAAAAAACGCGTTCGTTTTGCGAAAAATGAAAAGCGTCGTCGTGAAGTGAGAGAGAGAGAGAGAAAAAAACGCGAAAAAGGGATGCGTGTATGTATCTTTTAATTATAAACTTTCGCTTATGTTTCGTTTAATTAAATTTACGCGGCGTTTTTTATATTATTATTATCATTATCATTATCATTATTATTATTATTATTTAAAGTTGTTGTTTGTATTTGTTTGTTTGTCGTATAAATTACTACTTGGACGAAAAATCATTTTAATTCGATAATCGAAAATTATACGCGAGCTCGCGCGTTAACCACAAACACTTTTCACGTTGTTATTATTATTATTATTATTATTACGGCGTGCCTTTCGAACCTTTTCTTTTTTGACCTCTTAAGAGTTGGCATTTCGAAAGAAAAAGAAAATGACGAACCTGTAAAAAAAAAAAAAAAAAATTTTTTTAAAGATATTCAAAGATGACAAAAAAACTAAAGAATTCATCCGACGGTTGTTCGGTTGTTCAAGAGGCTAAGAGGTTTTTTTTTCTTTTTCTTCTGCTTCTCCATCCAATCGTTTTTGTTGTTGTTGTGGTTGTGGTTGTTGTTGTTGTTGTTGAGATTTTTTTTTTCTCACGTTTAAAATTTTGGTACTCAGACTTTTTAATTAAAAGATATTTCAGATGATTTGTCGGTGTGGTTTTTTTTTCAACTTTTTTTTATATAAAATTAACGTAAAAATCTTGAGTAGGTACCCGAGAAAAAAAAGGAAAATGAGTGATTTTTTTTTTTTTTAAGGTATCTTGTAAAAAATGATGGTAGTCGTGAAATAATAATAATAATAATAATTCGTTTCGTTTCTTTTGTTTATTTTTATTATTATTATTGTTGAAATTAAGTAATTTTTTTTCGTTTCCACGAAACGCGGGAAATCAAAATTAATTTTATTTAATAATAATAATAATAAAGTTGTAATTTAAACCGTGAGAATCATGATGGCGGCGGCGGTGATGTGATGG
>NW_002987850.1:702498-718012 GCF_000006295.1 Pediculus humanus corporis | reverse complement strand
ATGTTTTTCTATACGGCACCGCCACCACCGCGACCACCACCACCATCACCATCACCATCCCCGCGACCTTTTAAACCCGTCGAAGACATCGGATCCGATTGATTTATTCCCTTTTGTAAAGAAGAAGAAGAAGATGAAGATGAAGAAGAAGTTAAATAAGATTAATGGCGTGTTGAATTTAATATTATTATAATTTCGACAGGTATATCGATCGATATATTTCGATATATATATATACAGGAAATGTCATTTCGGAAAAGAAATGACAACGGATGTGTTGTTTGTTGTTTGTTTCGGGTTCCAACGCGGGGGACCACGAATGGACAAAAAAAAAGGAGTTTTTCGCTCTCTGGAAAACGTTGTTTGTTCTAAACAATGAATTATAAATGGGATTAATTATCGTTAAATTACCATTAAAACATTGTCCGACGATTAATAATGATAATAATTATTATTATTATTATCATAACAAGGTTCGAGATTTTACCGCGTCGATGACCCGAATCGAAAGTTGGATGTGGGTACGTACATACGTATTTACCACTTGATACATTGTTAAATAAATGTTTATAGGAATGAATACCGCGTGAGATCTCTTCTTCTCTCCTCCCCCTCTTCCCCACGCCCCCCCCCTCCACGAGGTGTATTTAAGTCTTTTAGTTCGTACCTGAGTCGTTAGATTGCTTCACCATTTTCGGATTCAATCATTTGTTGAGATGGATGGGTGGATGGATGGATGGATGGATGGTGCGAGTGCGAAGATAAATTTTTCTAACTCGTGTTTATTCCTTCGTTTTTTTTTTTTTTTTTTTTTTTTTTCCGGGATTATTGTAAAGGAAAACACGGGGAATAATTATACATGTCCGGTCAACCAATTGAAACGCGACACGTCATATAAATAATAATAATAATAATAAGTTTTCTCGCGGGTCAAACGAAAGGAGAGAAGAAAAAAAAGACACTTTGGTATTATTCTCACGACGTTGTGCATGACTTATGGCCGTGGCCGTATAATAATAATAATAATAATAACGGGAAAAAGATCAAAATTCACGCTTTCTCTCGACATTCAATTACCCCCCGACGCAAACGTTTCTTTCTCCCCTCTCCCCTCACTCTCTCTCTCTCGTGCAAGTTTTGCTACACACCCATTTCTGAGGGAATTTTTTTTTTTGAGAGAGAGAAAAATCTGTCGCCCGGAAAGAAAGAACAAACGAACGAACGTGAAAATCCTCAATTACGAGAATAATATTTTTTTTTTTTTTTTGGCGTTCTTTAGTGTTAAATTATAGACTGCAGACGAAAAATAATAATGATAATAATAATAATAATAATAGACGCCCCGAAAAAAAAGGAAAAAAAATGACCGGCTACTACTACTACTACTACTTGTTAGTCGATTTCAATTTTTTTTTTTTTTTTTTTTTTTTTTTTTTACAACACATCGTCATCGTGACTCCGTGGTAAAAAAAAAATTATTATTATTATTATTATTTTTACTTAAGGTATGGAAATACCTGAATGTAAAAAAAAAAAAAAAAAAAAATTTTAATAATTTATTATTATTATTATTATTTTCTTTCTTTTTTTTTTTTTTTTTTTTTTTTACTGCTAATGAGAAAAAAAATTTTTTTTTTTTCTCTCTTTTTTCCGGCTTTTAATTTTTTTATTTAGTTTGAATTACATAAATTTAATTTTTTTAAAAGTAGAAAGTTTTTATTATTATTATTATTATTATCATCATTATCATTATCATTATTTTTATTTTATTTTAATATGAAAAACGTAGAGTTTATTAAATATATTTTATTATTATTATTATTATTATTATTATTATTATTATTAATTGAAAGCTAATATGGAGAAGAGGAGGGGCAAAAAAAAAAAAAAAGAAAATTCGATCGCGACTTTTTTTCGTTTTTTTTTTCTTCTCAAGTTGGCAAAACTGAAATGAATCTTAGTGTGATTGTTTGTGTTGGTAACACTGCTGTTTTTGTTTTGTTTTTGCAAAGTAAAATATCTCTAAAAGATTTTTGAATAAAAAAAAGGAAAAAGTAACGGGAATATTTTGTGACTTGTTTGTGAGGGTGTGGATAAGAAGGAAAAATTATTATTATTATTATTATTATTATTATTATTATTATTATTATTATTATTATTATCATCATTTCCTTCCCCCCCTGGTTTCTCTCGTGTAATTATCATCATCGATTAAGTAATCGAAAAAAAAAAAAAACGATTTAAAACCGTGAAATTTTCACTCGGACGGACAAACGGATGAACAAACGTAAAATATTTGAGGTGTGACAAGATGATTAGTTAAAAAAAAAGGAAAATATCGAATAATCGTAATGAAAAATTGTACGAAAGGAAAACTATCGCTTTTCCGGAAAATTGTCTTCCGGTTTTCCCTCTTCGTGATTGTTTACTAATAATAATAATAATATTTATTATCTCGCATAATTTTTTTTAATTCGTTATTAAAAAATTAATTTTTTTTTTATTTTAAAGAGAGAAAGTCTTATATATATATATGTGAATTATGTCGTTTGTTGTTTGTCGTTTGTTGTGGTTGTTTAGTAAAATATCTTTAATAAATACAATGGTAAAAGCTATTATAATAATAATAACAACAACACCTTTTAAAAAAAAAAAAAAAAAAAAAAAGTGAAACGGTTGTTTAAAAAAAAAGAAAAGAGTAAATTACTCATGTCCTCAAGATATTTTTTATTTACGGGTTTAAAATTATTTTTACGAACGAATTAAAAATGTGTAATTAAAATAAATGGAGAATGAATGAATGAATGAATGAATGAATTGTAATTTTTCCTTTTCGGAATTTTCCACGCGTCGTCGTTCCGGGGAAAACAAATGTTGGAAAACAAACTTTTATTTCTTGGATTTTTTATTATTGTTTATCTCCCGAAAATTGGATCGGTGTAATGTTGGCAATAGTGAATCGGGAAATTTACGCGGGAGGGAGGGGCGGGAGGAGGAGAAGGGAAGAGAGAGAGAGAGTTATATAAGTTATTTTTTCTTTAATTTATTAATGCCCCAAACGGTGTAATTATTTATATACATATTTATTAATTATTATTAAAGGTGTGGAGAAAATGGGAAAAATTTGCGTGGGAATAAAAGATGGGAGGAGGAGGAGGAGGAGGAAGTTGGTTTTGGTATGATACCCGCGAGCGATGCCGCGAGTCTTCCTGCGTTTCCCTCCCCTCCCTTTTCTTTTCCTTCTCTCTTTTTTCTGCCAGTCAGAATGGTTTTTCGCAAAATATATTTTTAAAAAAAATTTTTTTTATATTGCAGGTGAATACATATTAAAAGATGATCTCGTCGATAACCTTAACATCAAAGATGAAATTGCGAAGGATTTGGGGCTCAAAGACGAGATAACGTCAGCTCTTGATCAACACGAAGACGACGCGAAATCCGGTTTGGAAAATAATTCCAACGGTTCCAACGGTGATTTTTTGAACGGGGAAACGGGAGATTTCGACGTCGGAGTAGGAGGAGGAGGAGGAGTAGGGGTAGGAGAAGGAGAAGTAGGGATTTCCGAAGAAACCGATTTGATACGTAAATTTTCCGATGAGGATGCGAGCGGAAGTCAAGTTCCAACCGTTTCTCTCGAAGAAGCTTTGCAATTAGTCGGTTTGGATGTAAGTAAATCGATACATTATTATTATTATTATTATCTTCATTATCATTATCATCATTATTATTATTGTTATAAAATAAATTGATCGGGAAACAAGTTAATATAAGATTCGTGTCTTTTACAAAAAAGAATTGAAATGATTAGGGTTAAATCATGTTATAAAAACGATGATGATGATGATGATATTTGGTTAATTATGAGGGCTGCTACCATCATTACAACGCGTTATTCATATTAATAATGATAATGATAATAATAATAATTCGTTAAAGTTTGTCAATAGGAAAGTAAAAAAAAAAAAAACGAGCGAGAAAGAGAGAGAAAACGATTAATAATAATAAATTTTAATTTTATATTATTTCATAACAGCAAAATTTCTCCTATTCGAGAAGGTGTTAGAAAGAGAGAGAGAGAGAGGGGGGAGAAGGGGGAAAGAGTGCGTTCAGAAAAAGATAGATGCATACTCGAAACTTTTTTTTGTTTTTTTTTTTTTCGTGAGCAAAATGTTACCTAATGAGAAATTAAAAAAAAAAAAAAAAAAAATATGTTTGTAGTTATCATTATTATTTTTACAAAAAGGAAACAAAAAATAATAATAATGATAATAATGATAATAAATACAATGGTCATTATTTTCACATTACGCGCAAAAACAAATCCAATCACGTGATAATAATTTTCTTGTCTCTCTCTCTGTTTTTCTCGCTCTCTTACATTAATTTATTTTTATTGGCAGATTGTTTGTTTGTCTTTTACGTAAAAAAAATTTATATAAAACAAACGAAATTGATTGTTGTTGTTGTTGTCGTTGTTGTCGTCGTCATTATTATTATGATTGTTTGAATTATTAGAAAAGTCTCTTCGATAAAAAATCCAGGAGCGAAAAAACAGAGAGTTCGAATTATTGGCGTGACTGTTTGTTGTTTTTACGCACGATTACGTTTGCCACGGTTTTCAACCAATGAAAAAAAAGACATATTTTCAGTTAGGGGTTGTTAGCGAAAGAGGGTAAAATTAGAAAGAGATAGATAGAAAGAGAGAGAGAGAGAGAGAGAGAGAGAGAAAGAAACTCAAAAAAGAAAGACTTAGAAAAGAGAAAAAAAGAGAGACTCAAAAAAATAAATATTTTTAATTTTTTTTTTTTTTTTGTTTTGAATTTTCAGGATTTAGAAAAATTTAAGCAACAGTTGAAAGGTTTGGGTGATGATCCAGGGGGATCATCAGAAATTGATGAAGAAGAGGAAGAAGATTTATTATTTAACGAAATGATACAAACAGCGCAATTTCACACGCCGCAATCCCCGCATTCTCGTTCCGGATTTCCGGTGAGTTTTCTATTTTTTTTTTTTCTTTTACCGGTTTTTTTTTATTATGTACGACTTACGTGGATTCTGCACAAAAAAAAAGGAAAAGACGAACAACTCAGCACATTTTTTTTCGTTTGTTTCGTTTGTTTGTTTGTTTTGGTCAAAATCAATTACGGTTAATTTTTTTTGTATCGTAATCGAAGGAAAACGATGACGGAAAAGTTTGAAAAATCCGACGCGTACGAACAAAATTTTGATTGGAATTATTATTTAAAAAAGGTAGATGAAAAGGTTATAGGTTTTATTTTTTTTCCTCTTTCTCTTCTTCCCCACTCCCTCACCCCCAAAAAAAAAACAGGAGAGGTTTGTTTGTTTTTATTTCCGTTTTATTGAATTTAACGTATTTGATTTTACGTGTCGTGTCGTTTCCCACTACTTAATAATTAAGACGTGGCCAACCGTAATTTTTTTTTTAGGCGGAGTTTGTGACACGTCACCAAAGTTTGTTTGGTGACACTTTCACACACGTTATGTTTTATTGAGGGGAGGTGGGGGTGGGGGTGGGGGTACGTTCCGTTTTTAATTTTTTTCAAATTGATCTCGATATTTTTTTTTTTTTTTACGTACCTGAAATTTTTCGATATTAGGTCGTTACAAGATCTCGGTTAAAAAAAAATTAAATTGTTTGTGTTTGTTGTGTATTTGGGCTTTGGTGAAAGCGACAATAATAATAATAATAATAATAATAATAATAATAATCAAAACGAATGCGAATGTGTTGGAAAAGGAAAGAGAATGGATTTTAATAAATGGTATTGTGAAAACTCTCGAATTTTTTTTTTTTTTTTGCTTTGCTTTGTTTGCGAACCCATTGAACGATTTCAATAGGAAACGTCAAAAAAAAATTTTTTTTTTTTTTTTTTTTCGATGTAATTCTCCTGTCAGATTTAATTAGGAGGTCAAAGATTTTAATTGATTTGTAAATTGAGTAGTAAAGTTAGCAGAAGGAAAAGAAAAAACCAAATGAGATTGAAGGGATTTATTATTATTATTATTTATTTATTTATTTTGTTTTTTTTTTTTAAATCGCGTTTGTTTATTGACGTATTTGCGTGGCTGTTTTGCGTTTTTTTTTTTTTTTTGTATTTTTTGACTTTTATTATCATTATCATTATTATTATTATTATTATTATTATTATTATTATTATTATTATTATTATTTTATTCTCTCTCTGAGATTTTGATTTGAATCCCCAACTCATAACAATTCCACATTTGTGTTTCCATGCGAAATTGCGTTACCAAAAAAAAAAAAAAAAGAAAAAAAAAAATCAATTGTTGTTGCCATTAGAGACGCCATTATTATTATTATTATTATTCTTTATTAAAAAGAATTTTTCTTTTTTTTTTTCTTTCTTTCTTTCTTTCTTTTTTTTTCTTTTCTTTCTTTCTTTTCACATTCGACAGATCATAACGGTAAAAAAAAAAAAAAAAAAAAATTATTTTTATTTTTTTTTTTTCGTTGAAATTTTTTACCCACGTAAAACTTTTTATTTTTTGAAACATTTTAAATGGGTGAAAGCACGCGGCGTGTGTTTGTTTGTTGTGGTTGTTCGTTTGTTTGTTTGTTTATATCACGAAAAACGAACGTTTTCTCATTTTAGAATGATGAAAACGAGTTGAGAAAACTTTTCAAATCTCGAATTATTTCCCTGAAATTTTTATTTTATTATTATTTTTATTAAGAAAACCCTGATTGATATGATCATCATCATCATCATCATCATGGTTGCATTGAAAAGGGAATGGAATTGTTTGATGATGATGATGATGAGGAGGGGCGTTCGCGATACGTTCGAACTTGAATTTTACTTTTATAAAATGAGGGGATTAAATTTCTCTCCAAAAATAAAAAATGGCGGCGGCAAATTTTCGATTGGGAAGAAATGGATCCCCGTGATGGCTACCTTATATCATTTTTTCATTCTTTCTGTTCGGGTCTTTAAAGCGGTTGTTGTTTGTTTTATGCGTTTGAAAATGTATACGAGAGGCGGGGAGAGGGTAGGCTATGGGGGGGTTTAATATATATATTTACATGTCGTAAACGAGAGAGAGAGAGAGTCTCGTATAATTTTTTTTTTTTTTTATTCGTTCGAAACAATTAAGGTTGGAAACTTCTTTTGAAAATGGAATAATAATAATAATAATATTCACGTGCGCGAGAGAGAAAAGTTGTAAATTTTCATGGGAGGATGATGAGGAGGAAGGGGAGGAGTAGGAAGAGGATGTGCGGGGAACCTGTGCCACACATTTTTTCCTCTCGTTCATCGCAATCTCCGATTTTTTTTTTTTTTTTTTTATTATAATCGACTCCTGTCAGGTTTTTCCTCGGGTCAATATGGTATATGAATCCTTGTATATGTCGTTGCCCTCCCTCCCCACTTCTCCCTCTTCTCCCTCTCTCCTCTTTTTCAACTCTCAGAATGCCGACTCTTTCTCTTTAGAGACGGAGAAATAAAGGTAAAATTTACTACCGGTAATAAACAAACCCCCAGAACTATTAAAAATTATTATTATTATTATTATTATTATTATTATTATTATTATTATTATTATTATTATACGGTTTTTCTTTTTTATTTATACCGGGGGGGGAGTGGGGGAAAGTTTATAGAGGGTTATTTGATGATGATAATAATAATAATTTATATTTTTCGTTTGTCGATTTTTTTTTGCATAATTTCGTAGAGGATAATAGATAATCGAGTGTAAATGAAATTTTCTCTCTCTCTCTCTCTGTGTGTGTGTTTACCGGCAAATCAAAACATTTTCTTTGCCTTTTCTTTTCTTTTCTTTCAGGTATATTAATTACTTACTTGGTAAAATCGTAAAAGTTATTGTCGAGTTGTTTTTTGTTTTAAAACCTGAATCCGTAAATTTTTCACGTTCGTATCTTTTGTCGCAAAAGATCACGTGGTATCATTTATATAATTTTAACATCCGTAATTTTTTTTTGTGGTTGTTGTTGTTGTTGTTGTTGTATGTCATCTTCGTTCGATTCTGTTTTTTCCCTATAAAACGATTAGAAAATTATTTGTTTGTATTTTGAACGATGTTGCCCATTCGTTTTGATTTTTAGGTACTGAAAATGGCGGAATCGATTTAAAAAAAATAAAAAAAGGAAAAATGATAATAATAATAATAATAGTAAAATGGTGTGAGAACGCTCACGGGTGTGAAAGTTTTTAGCGGTCATTTAAAAAAAAAAAAAAAAAAAAAAAAAAGAAAAAATTGGCCAAGAAGTTCTAGTTTACTAGAGGTAAATGCCCCAAAACTACCGTATTTAATTAAAAAAAAAAAAAAAAGAACTGGCGTGAAAGTTAAATAAATATAAATTGGCAGAAATATTATTATTATTATTATTATTATTATTAACCGGGTCCAATTATCGGCAAATTAAACAATTATTATTATTATTATTTTTACTAGATTATCATTATTGTTGTTGCGTAAAAAAAAAAAAAATAATAATACGAGATGGGATGGATTACCAAGTACGAAAAGTAAATGCAAAATAATAATAATAATAACGTTTGTCGTTGTTGGTTTTTTCGTAGGGGAAAGAGGTGAGGTGAGGGAAGGGGATAGGGAGGGAAGGGAAACATAAAATGGTGCAGTAGTTTTTTTTTTGAAATGAAATTATTTATTTATTTATTTTTTTTTTTTTTTTGTCGGTACGTTATAACCCGATTACGGAATTATTTAATCTCTCTCTTTCTCTCTCTCTCTCTCTTTTTTTTTTTTTTGTTATTTTAACAAAGCCTGTAATTATATGTTAGCTGGGGCGTGTATTTGTGTATTTACATATTCGTATTCACGGGACATTGATTTTCCTTTCGAACAAAGAAAACAAAAAAACACAGATGGACGTGTCAAGTAAATTACAACAATTTATTCCAACATGGCTCCTCCTTCGAATTTTTTTTTTTTTTTTTGTTTAATGCTCCCCTATTTTTTCTCTCTCTCTCTCTCTCTCTCTCTCTCTCTCTCTCTCTCTCTCTTTCTCCCCTCTCCCCTCTTTTCCCCTCCTCCCCCTCCCTTCCCTCGTTCGTTCACGGTTGTGTAATCTAGTTTTTTAATTTTTTTTTTATTTCTGTAAAATGGTTCAGCCGCGGGAAAAAAAGAATTCGTTTTTTTTTTTTTTTTTTTTTCACCAATTCAAGATGGCCGAAAACGATGATTTTATTGGACGAGCAACAAAACTTTTTTATGGTAATAATAATAATAATAATAATAATAGGTTCGAAACTTGAACCTGTTATTGATCATCGTGGGATTTTATTAAAGCGTAAAAAAAAATAAAATAAAATAAAGGAAAAAAAAGGAAAAGAAAAATGAGCCGTCGGACTCGTTGAAATCATATTTAAAATATGGTTTTCTTAGCGTATGAATGCGTGCCTCTTTTCCTTTCTTTTCTTTCGAATTTTTTTGTTTTCGAACCAAAAAATATAACGAAACAGTAGAAATAATTATTATCATCATCATCGTGAATTTCGTGGGGGGGGGAGGGGGAAAAATGAATCGTAACGAATTTAATTTCAATTTTTTTTTTTTTTTTTTTTTTTTTTACACCGAGAATGTTCGTCACGAGTATATATATATTTAACCCGTTTTAATACGATTAGCTTCGGATCGATGACGTTTAATTGATTTTTAATATTATTATTATTATCATTATTATTATTATTATTATTATTATTATTATCATTATCATTATTAATTATTGATAGAATTTTATACGGAGGGAAAAAGTTGCGAAATTATCAAAAACGTGGCGTTATCATTAAGAGAGCAACAACAAAAGGAACCCGATAATTCGATCGTTTTAAAAAAAAGTCACGTGATGGGGGGCGACGCGCGCGCGCGCTTTTTTTTTTGAATTTTATTGATTTTAAAAAATAAATTTTAATGGTTTATATATATATATATATATATATATATATATAATTTTTTTGGGGGGAAATTTTAGTTGTATTTTCGTTAAGTCCGCGATTTTCTCTCTCCCTCTCTTCCTTCGTCTTCCTCTCTCTCTCTCTTTGTCCGTTTGTATCTTTCCGTCTTTCTCTATTAGATTACAACTACTATTTCATCGTGGATCTTTCGTTTTCGTAAACACACAAATTATTAGATTTCCCATCGATTAATTTTTAAAAATTAATTTAATTTTAGTTTTTTTTAAAGTCTCAAGATGGAATCATTTCCACCCGTGTATGCGTGTGTGCGTGCGTGCGTGTGCGTGTGCGTGTGCGTGCTAGTAAGAATGCAGTTAACAAAAAAATAAAGAAATTTTTTTTTTTCTCACGATGAATTCGACCGTTTTAAGATAAATTTTTTTTTTTGATTTCGAGATGGTTATTATTATTATTATTATTATTCACGGAGTTTCTTTCTCTCTCTTCCTCTCTTTCTCTCTCTCTCTCTCTTCCTCTCTTTCTCTCTCTCTCTCTTTTTTTTTTTTTATTAATTTTAAAAGTCTGGCGTTTGTGTTTAAAAAAAGAAAGAAAAAAAAGAATTTTTCGTTTGGTTTAATAGTTCGAAATGAACCGTGAATAGAAATCAAAATGGCGGACCCCCCTTCTTTATTTTTTTTTTTTTTTTTGTAAAGGTGTATAATTCGTGAAAAGAAACACGTTTTCGAAGGGAAACAAAAAAAAAAAAAAAAAAATGATTCAAGGATTTCGTGTTAGAGTGAAGAGAACACACGGGTAGAAGGAAGGAAGAAGGCGGTCGAATTAGGTACAAAAAAAAAAAAAAAGGTACATTTTTACCGACGTAAACCAATTTTACGTTTAAATTACGAAAAAAAAGGTCGAACTCCATTTTTTTTTTAAAATAAAACCGGGGACCATTATGTATTTTTTTTTATTCTTGAGGAAAAATAAAAAAAAAAAAAAAAAAAAAAAAAAGTGGGAGGGGTCAACAACTTCTTCGTGGTCCCTCTTCGAGCGGACGGGGAAGCGGGGGGCGGGTTACCTGTTGTTTGGTTTTTTTCCTCCTATCTTTTGATATCTGAATTCTTTTTTTAAAAAAGTTGAATAAGACTACGTTTCCAACATCATCATCATCATCATCATCATCATCATCATCATTATTAATTTTTTAAATTTACTCGAACGAGATATCGAAATCGAATCGAAAAAAAGGAAGGGGAAAAAAAAATAATCGTGATGGTTGTTGTTCTTATAAGAATGCGCCGCGAGAGCGTCGGTTGATTTTTTTTTTTTTTTTCAAAATGCCGGAAATTAAAATAATAATAATAATAATAATAAATAAAACCGGGCATCCATATTTGAAACTTTTTTTTTTTTTTCAAATTAAATTTATTTATGTATTTATGTATTTATTTATTGTATTGTACGTAAACGACGTCGTAAGATTGAAATTTTATTATCGAAAGAAAGAGAGAGAGAGAAAAAAAAAGAAAATTTACGGTGTCGTAAATCAATAGAAAAGAAAAAATAATAATAATAATAATTACGAGTAAGTTTATTATTATTATTATTATTATTATTATTATTATATTACAGGTGAATAATTTCACCGTTAAAAAAAAAAAAAAAAAAGAAAAGAATGATTCGACTATTTATTTTTTTTAGTTCAAACTCACAGTGGGCGAAAAAAAAATTTTTTTTTTTAATTTGTTTAATCGACTCGTTCGCGTTATTCATTTTATTTTGCCCCCCGGTTAAATGAGGCCCCAGAAAAAAAGAAAAAAAGAGGAAAAAGGATGAAGGATGAAGGAAACGGTGAAAATTTTTTCGTAAATTGAAAGTTATTATCATTATCATTATCATCATCGTTGTTGATTATTTTGTTTTTCCGGCGGTAACCGTTTTTCTTTTTTCGGGGGGGGGGATTGGGGGGGGGTTTGATAAGAAAAGGTCGCGCGTGTGTGTGTGTGAAACAAAGAGGAGGTCTCTCTCTCTCTCTCTCTCTCTCTCTGTCGTCGTACGCGCACGAAAATCTCGTACGGAGAGTTTAAGGGTTGATAAGAAGAAAAGGGTGGAGTCGTGATAAAATGAGAGAAAGAGAGAGAGAGAGAGAGAAGGGAAAAATTGTGTGAATCACGTTAGGGAGAGAGAGAGAGAGAGAGAGGGAAAATTTTTTTTTTTTTTTTTCAATTTATTTATTGTTATATTAAAATTTAATTAAATTTTTTCGTTTTTGTTTTGCACACTTTTAAGGTAAAAGAAACTGTTACGATTGCGGTTGTTTGTGCGTGCATGCGTGCGTACGTGCGTGCGTACGTGCGTGTGTGCGTGTCACCTTTTTTTTGTCTTTCGTATTTCAATAAAGTGAAAAGTGACATGTCATTTTTCTACGAATCGTTATTGTTATTATTATTATTATTATTTTTTCTTAATTTATTTGGGTTGGAAAGTTGGTGACGTACTCTGATGATGATGATGATGATGATGATGACGTTGTCGTTGTTTGTTCGTTTGTTTGCGTCGCGCACGAAGTATGTATAGGAAAATTTATTTGAAACCGCGGAAAACCGTTAATTTTTTTCGATTAACGTAGCGAGTACGGGTTTTTTTTAAAAATTCGATTTTACGCCGTGTCGGTTCCAAATTTTAAATAATAATAATAATAATGATGATGATGATGATGATGATGATGATGATAACGTAACAAAAAAAAAAAAAAATTTATTAAAAATTATGGAAAAATATAAAAGAAAAAAATTCGAATTCAAAATGGTCGCGTTTAATGAAAAAAATTTTTTTTTTTTTTTTAAATTTTCGGATCGTTAGTCAAGCGAAGAATAAGAAAACGTCATAGGAACGTTTTAAAAAAAAATTTTTTTTTTTTTTTTTAAATAATATAAAAAAACTCGTGTGTGTGTGTGTGATTGTGATGGTGGTGGGAGTAAAAAGTTAAAGATGAGAGAATCTAACCGAGCGAGCGAGTTGTTTATACGAACGAACGTACCTATAAGGTACCTACCTACCTACCTATAAGGTTTTCATTCTCGGTGTTTTTTTTTTTTTTCTAATTCCACGTCCGACGAGTTTATTTATTTATTTTTATTCACGCGTATGATTTTTTTTTTATTTTCAAAAAATTTGTGTGCGAATAACGATTTTAATAAATAATAATAATAATAATTTAAATAACGTTTAAAAGAAAATTGTGTGCGTGCGGGTTTTCCTTATTTTTTTACTTTTGCACTTTTCGTTTTTCGTGCGTCGGTCGCGTTCAAAAAAAAAATATACGATTGATAAGACAATAGTGTGTGGTGATAATCCGATCATCGGAAACGGAAGTAGTTGTGACGAGGAAAATTGACAAAAAAAAAAAATAATAATAATAATATTAATTTTTGGGATTTGTAATTTAGTCGCGTAGGTACTCTCTGTCGTTTGTTTTTTGTGTGTCTTGTATCTCTTTCGTGTTTGTTGTTTGTTTGTTTGTTTGTTTGTTTGTTCGTTTGTTTTGCTGAAAAAAAATTCGCATGGATTCGCATTGTTTGATGATGATGTAAATGGAATCAAATGAATGGTGAATCGTTTGATGTTCAAACGGAAAATTCAGCATGTTGGAAACATCTCATGGAAAAAGATGGAACGTTATCTCATCAGGTCAGAATTTTCTTTCTTTTTTTTTTTTTTCCTTATTCTCTTTCTCTCTTCCATAGGGAAAAATTGGATATTTTCTGTCTCTTTCTCTCTTTTTTTTACGTCACCGTTGTTCGTTCGAATTATATTATCAGCTGTAGAAAATTTAAATTAGGTAATAATTAAATGTTTTCTCCCTTCCTCTCTCTCTCTCTCTCTCTCTCTCCCTCCGTTTCTTTTGCAACGATTTCGGTCATTTTTAATTATTTATTATTATTATTATTATTATTATTACTATCATTATCATTAATTGATAAATGAATTTTTACGCGCGACGACTAGAAAAAAAATTTTTTTATTAGTTTAAGTGACGTTTTACAAAGGGATTTATAAATTTTAATTATTATTATTATTATTATTATTATTATTATTATTATTATTATTATTATTATTATTAATTATAATTTATTTACGATCGCTATATGAATAATAATAATAATAATAATAATAATAATAATAATTTGTCGAATCATTAGAAAAAAAAACGAGAATTTTTTTTTTTTGCACAAAAATTATTTTATCATTCTCGAATATTTAAGTTATATTACAAGTATTTATTATTATATATCGGTTCGATAATAATAATAATAATATTAATATTAATATTATATTAATATTATAATATATATGATATATATTATTATAATATTATATATAATATATAATATAATATAATATATTATTATTATAT
The DNA here is from genome assembly GCF_000006295.1 of Pediculus humanus corporis. Lineage (NCBI taxonomy): Eukaryota > Metazoa > Arthropoda > Insecta > Psocodea > Pediculidae > Pediculus > Pediculus humanus. The sequence goes on along the minus strand of NW_002987850.1, from coordinate 703,669 downwards.
TATAATATAATATAATATTATATTATTATATATATATTATAAAGTAATAATATTATTATATTATATTATAATAATATTATATTATATTATATATAATATGATTATCAGTATTCAGTGTCGGTTACGATTCGGATTTTTAATTGCATCCATTTATAACGACTCGACGCGGCGTGTGTGTGTGTAAAATTATTTTATTGTTTAAACAAATCGTAAAAATTGCGTAAATGCGTGTGCGTGCGTGCGTGCGTTTGTTCGGGTTATCCTGAAAATGCATGTTGGAATAAACGTAAGGGTTTAAAGAAACAACCGAGATATCGATTGCTAAAGCGGGAAACAAACGGGAATCCGATTCGCGATTTTCATCATTTATATTGTTTTATTATAGTGATTATAAAGGTGGCGGTGGTGGTGGTGGCGGTGGTCACTTTTACTTTTTACACGTGTGTGAATGTGTTATTATTATTATTATTATTATTTTTGGTAAATCTGATCGATCATCACGGATTCAAGACGTTGAAAAATAAAAGAGAGCCACTATGTTTTTTTATCGGGTGAGAAAATTAAAAATTATTTTTTTTGATTTTCTCGAGGATACGTCGTCGTTTCGGTGATGAGAGAGAGAGAGAGAGATGAGAGTTCAGTTCATCGTAACGGAATTTTTTTTTAAAAAAGGGGAAAAAAAAAAATTATTTTCCTTGTTGCCCTTTTTGTCGCCAATGTTGTTTTTGTCCTCGTCGTCGTCGTCATCGTTGTTGTTGTTGTTGCGTTTGTTACAAAAGAAGGTTTTGGGTAGATATCATTAGTTATAGTTGTTGTAGTAGTAGCAGTAGTATGTATACGACGGTGGTCAAAAAAAGAAAATGAAAGAAAGAAAGAAAGAATAATGATAATAATGATAATCAAAAAAAAAAGGACCGAAAATGGAAAAGGGGGTCTCGTTGGGTGTTGTGCGGTTTTAAAAGTTTTGAAAACATTCCCGTCGGGGGAGCACAAAAAACAAAATATCGGGGAGGACAACACAAAACGTTTACAACAAAAAAATTTTTTTTTTTTTATACTTATACATATATGAAATAATTTTTTTTTTCCGACATCATTAATCATTTTATCTCGGGGGAGGGAGGGGGGAGGAGAAAGAAAAAAAGAAATGACGATGACGATAATAATAATA
>NW_002987850.1:695627-697478 GCF_000006295.1 Pediculus humanus corporis | reverse complement strand
GGTTTGTTTGAAGGGACAGGGACAGGGGGAGGGGAGGGGGTAGGATCGATTTTGAAATAATTGTTCGAGTTAAAATGTGCGCCCTTGGTTATACGGAAGGTCGAACGGGAATTATTATCATTATTGTTTGTTTTCCAGGGCCGTTCGCAAATTGTTTTTTTTTTTTTTTTTTTTGCAAAGTGCGGAAATAATAAATTTTTTGACATTGACGTTCGTTTTCCAAAAAACATTTTTTTTTTTTTTTTTAAATGTAATGAGGGGGGAAGGAAATAAGTTAGGGGATGCGAGAGAGGGGAGGGAGAGAAGGTAAGAGGGTAGGGGGCGTTTGTTTTAAAAACAATCGTTTGTACGCCTTTTTCCTACCCTCGATTCCTCCTTTGAAATTTAAAAATAATTTTTTTTTTTTCGGGGGTGAAACCTATCGGCGGGATTGTGTGTGCTAGAGAGAGAGATAGGGAGGAGGAGGGGGAGGGGAGGGATCTAATGGAAAATTTAATTATCGTATCATTTATTTACGTTAGAGTAAAAAAAAAAATGTAATGTAATAATGGGAGCCGTGCGTGTTTAAATTCGACTTTATTATCATTAAATATCTATTGGCAATGCCTCCTCCTCCCCCCTTGTGTCCTTGCGAGAGCCGAGTCTGAAGTCTCTCTGAGCCTCCCTTTCCCTACCTACTACCACTACTACTACCTCGAAAATATATATAATTTTTTTTTTTAGAGTTCTTGACTCTTCCTTTTTTGGGAATCGTAAATATTGTGTGTGTGTTAAAAAAAAAATGTAAATAATAATAATAATAATAATAAAAGTTTAAATTATTATTATTATTATTATTTCATTTACTCGCGGGGAGAAAAAGAAAAAAAATTTAAACGTACGAGAAGACTAGATTAGATTAATCGTTTTTTACTAGACGGAGGGAAATAATATAGAGAGAGAGAGATAGATGGAAAGTGAGAGAGAGAGAGAGAGTGAGGGAGAGTGAGAGAGAGAGAGAGATATTAGATTAATTACGATACAACAACCGAACGTCGAGGTTACGAAAAATAAAAAAAAAAAAAAGGTGTCGGATTTAAATTTAATGAAAAATAAATTAGTTTTAACAGGGATTCATTTTTTATTAATAAAAAAAAAAAAATCGTCGTCGAGGTATTGTTTAAAACGATTCCCTTTCTTCCTTTCCCTTCCCCCCTCGCCCCCTCACTCTCTCTCTCTCTTTCTCACTCTCTTTATTTCCTTTTTTAGGAAAAATTTGAAAAAAAGAAAAAATTCTTGTTGATTATCCCGAATGATTTTTTTTTTCGGGGGAGGGGAGGGAATTTTATTTTTTTACAATAATTTTTAGTCTCTCTCTCTCTCTCTCTAATTGCGATTCAAGGGCGATTCCTAATTGGTTAGTTTTTACCTCGCGTATTCGATTCCGCCGGTTTAATTATCCACCGACGTTAATTCTATTATTTGGTTTTGGTTCTTTTGTGGTTTTTCTAACGAAGGGAGGAGGAGGAGGATGATTGACGACGGTTAGGGAAAAATTTGAATATCAAAAAAAAAAGCGGGAAAACGGAAAGTCGAAGTCGCCAACTTCCGGTTAGAGTCCGGAGTTTGGTAACCCCGAAAAACCTCGACCGCGTCAAATGAAAAAACGGTTCCGGTTTTTTTTTTCTTGTTTCGATAAATTATTATCATTATTATTATTATTATTATTTGTTGTGGGAGGTAAAATAACATGACGAGAACAAACAATTGACTTTTTTGTGGTGGAAGAACAATTTGTGCAAACAAAAATATAAAAAAAATAAATCAAGATGTTACCTGAAGGGTAAGGACGATTGTCAAATAATAAACATG
>NW_002987850.1:676314-695607 GCF_000006295.1 Pediculus humanus corporis | reverse complement strand
GTTATTATTATTTCGTTCGGACGGGATGCAAAAAAAAGTAATGCCAACCTTGTAAAAAAAAATTCACGAGTGGGGGATATAACGGGGAACGTGTCTGATGTAGATTTTTTTTTGTGGTTGTAAGCGGAAGATAATAAAAAAATTAAATTTTATTACAACCGATTTAGCGCCTTAGGTTGGTACGCCTGACCAACCGGATACCCGATGATGATGATGATGATGATGATGACCGATACCCGACGATGGTGTGATGACGACGACGAAAGACGCTCAATTAACAACACGCTTCGTCAAATTTTTTTTTTTTTTTATCTGGAGATTTTGTCACAATGTTGAGACTCCTCCATTTTTATTTTATTTTTCAAAACGAATAATTTGGGGAGAGGGGAGGGGGGGCAAAATTTTTTTCTTTTTACGGATCGTCTTTGATGGTTTTTTCGTACCTACTTGGATCGATTGGAAAAATGGTTAAAAAACGTTTTTTCGGGTTTAACAGGACTTTAGTTTACTTTATTATTATTATTATTATTATTATTATTATTATTAAATAACGGGAAGAAAGAGAGAGAAAGATAGATAGGTAGAGAGAGAGAGAGAGAGAGAGAGAGAGAGAGAGAGAGAGAGAGAGAGAGAGAGAGAGAGAGAGAGAGAGAGAGAGAGAAATCGCATATATAAAAAAATATATTTATGTGAGTGAGGGTAGGGTCAGAATTTTTTTTTTTTTTTTTTTTTTACAATTTAACCTGTAGTAAAAAGAAGTTTGTTGAGGTGTTTTCTTTTTTTTTTTATTATCATCATCATTACATCGTCCTGGTTGTTGTTGTTATTGTTTTTGTTGTATTCATTAGCATCATCCGGATGCATTATCAACATTTTGCTAAAATGAATAAAAAGTAAAAGAAAAAGAAAGAAAAAAAAAAAAAATTCTCCGACTTCTTTTCACGTTTTTTTAACGATTTTTATTATTATTATTAATAGTTTTTATAGATCAAAATGTAGGACTAAACGAAACAAAAATTTTTTTTACGCACACGCAAACGCACGCACGTACAAACACGCAACAACACATTCGTAAAAATAAATAAATAAATAAAATGAACGCAGGTTGTTTTAATTAGTTGTAAAAAAAAAAAAAAAAAAAAAAAATTTATCGCATCGACCAAAGTTCAAATTTATTTATTTATTTATTTTTATACCACCGTGAGATTAAATACTTTTCGCGGGTTTTCCTTTTTCGTGGGGGTAGGTTGGGGGGTTTGGCGGGGGGGGTGAGGAAATTTCGTCGGGTTGTAAAAACGTGCGAATTTTTAACGGGGATTTTTTCTTTTTTTTCCTGATGATGATGATTACACCAAGAGTTTGATAGCGTAAAAATTAAATAAAAGAGGGTGGGGTGGGTGGTTGGGAGGGGGGAAAAGGTGAACGAAAAAAAAAAGAACAACGATCGTTAAATAATTTTTTTTTTATTCTTCGATGTTGGCGGCCCTTCATAAAAAAAAAAAAACGAAACGAAACGAACACAAACGGCTCATCGTAAAAATTCTTTTTTTTTTTTTTTTTTTTTATTCTACGCTAGCTACGTATTTTTTTTCCGGTACTTAAAAAAGGTCGGGTTAAATTTTTTTTTTTTTTTTTTTTTTTGAACCGTTAACTCTTTTCAGTCGCGGTTTTTTTTCTTTCTATCGTTTTGGTTGTTGTTGTTGTTGTTGTTACGTTTGTTGTTTGTTACGATGTTTTTTTTTCCACGCGATATTTTTTTCTTTTCTTCTCACCTTTCTATGAATGTCATAAATCTTTAATCATTGCGGTTGTTGGCTTATTGTATTATTTCTTTTATTATTATTATTATTATTATTATTATTATTATTATTATTATTATTATTATTATTATTATTAATTGCAGGTGGTGGTGGTGGTATTTGCGCGCGCGTACGTTTAGATATCTCGAATGAGTGACGTCAAAAAAAAAAATGGCGTCCGAATTTAAATTTCGGTTTTTTTTTTTTTTTTTTAAAATAATTTTGAAATGCGTGTCGTGATTAAGTGGGACGAAGTTGAAAATTTTTCAAGTTTTTTTTTTTTGATTGTGCGTTTGTTTGTTTGTTTAATGTTATTATTATTATTTTGTTGTTGTTGTTGTTTGTTGCGTACATCAAACATTAGGTTTGATCGACGTGGTTGTAAGGTTTGTTGTGTCCGATATCGTAAAAGATGTGGATTTTGTTTGGTTTTGTGTTCTTCCCTTTTCCTTTCTTCCCTCTCCTTCCCACACACTTAACAGTTTCCGGTTTGATTTTTTAATTACCTAAAGGTTGGCTGTTGTCGAAAATCGATTTCCGATCGAGTTTGTCGAAATTTTTTTCGCGCCTTTTTTTGCGATTCTTCGGTTCCGGCTTGTGTGTGCGTGCGTGTGCGTTTTTTCTTCTTTTTTTTATTCTTCTTCCTTCGGGGCACGTATATTTTTATGGGTTCGTTGACAGGAACGTACAAGGTTTATGTGTCGAATAGTATATAAAAAAAACTGTGGCGGTCACGTTATCGCGACCGGATTTAGGTATTATGCGATAAAGGTATTTTCATACAAGAAATTTTTTTTCCGTTCTCTTATATATTCCACCGGTAGATTTGCCATCGGAGATGTATTCATACATTCGCGAGATGTTTGATGGACACACAACCGGAAATTAATAAAGATGAGTGTGAGGATATCCGCTTTTCGTTCGCGATATGAATCCGCGAGGGTAACGTTCAATTTTATCAATTTGAAATTTTCTTTAGATGATGATTGTACGCGCGCGTTTTTTTTTTTTTTTTCAAACTGTCAAAAACGTCACTTTTTTTTTTTTTTTTTTTTTTTGTAATTTCCTCGTAATTATTATATATAAGTAAAAAAAAAAAATGCTTCGCCATTTTTAACATGAGGGTGTCCTTGAACAAAAGTCCAAATGTTTTCCGACAAAATGGGTTTTCTTAATTGCGTCACTTCCATTCGTCGTTCCTCACAAATCTCATTCGCGTTGATGCTGTTGCTGTACCTGGACGTCAGGTTACGAATGAAAATTTTTTAAATTTAATGAGAAATATTTTTTTTAAAAAAAAATGTCATTATTATCATTCGAAAGAAGAAGAAGGAGAAGAAGGAAAAAAGACGTTATAAGAACGTTTGAGTTCTTGCGTGGGTTCAATTTTTTTTTTTTTTTTTTTTTTTTTTTTTTAGCCGAAGAATGACCTACGATAAAAAAAAAAATGGAATTCGTGTGGTCTTTCTCCTTCTCCTCCTTCCCCTTCCCCCCACTTTTAAAAGATTGATCGATTTGAAAATAATACATTACATAATTTAAAAAAAAAAAAAATTTTTTTTTACTACGCGAGAGGAATGTTTGTTCGTTTGTTTGTTTGTTTGTTATCCGAAGTATTGTTCAAAGTCAAAAAAATTTTTTTTCAAATTGAAAGGTTTTTAAGCTCCTTGACACGAATATGAAGAAAAAAATAGAATTATTATTATTATTATTATTGTGTAACCTTAAATCGCACGCCGCGCGAATAAATAAATAATTTTAAAAAATTTACACGTGACGTACTCGTGGCAAACCAAAAAAAAAAATTTTCGCGGTATTCGATAGGGGGAAATTTTTTTCAAATTTTCCCGCCAAAAATTTTCGCGCGCGAAATTTCAAAAATGGTGAGCACGTGCGCGCGCGCGCGTTTGTTGCGAACGTGTGAGGAAAAAAAAAGTAAATATTGCTTAAATTTTCTTTTTTTTTTTTTTTTTTTTTTTTTTTTTTCGTTTTTACTCTCGTGTTTTTGTTGTCCTTGTTGTTTGTCGTTTGTCGTTTGTTCTTTTTTTCGTGCTCGAGCTGTGTTTGTTTTAATACAAACTTTTTGGATTAATTTACGTATATGGGTCGTAAATTATTGTCTGTAAAAAAATTAAAGGAAAATTTTTCTTTTTTTTTCTTTTCTTGTTTTTGTCGTTTGCTCTATGACGAATTATTTTTGTGTGTGTGTGTGTGCGTGCGGGTGCGTGAGTGTGCGTGTTAAACAATTTAGTTTGTCACGTTTGAATCCATAAATCTCATTCTATTGTTTTCGTATAAATTGTTTTTCTCTCTCTCTCTCTATGGCTAAGACTAATGATTGGATAATTAGTAAGAAAAAAAAAAATTTTCCGTTTTCTCTTTTTTCTTTTCTTTTCTTTTCTTCCTCCCTCTTTCCCTCTTTCTCTCTCTTTTCTCTCATTTCGAACGAACGTACCACTAATCTTGATTTGGAGGTGTAAAATGTGATTAGAACGTGTGGTGGCGCATCATCGTACGATATGTAATCGCTAGGATATGGTGTGCGTGTGCGTGCGTGCGTGCGTGCGTGTGCGTTATATCCGTTCGTGTTCGAGTCTCTCCCATCACGCACAATTTTTTCTTTTTTTTTTTTTTTTTTTTTTACTTTCATACGTAAAATGATTAATTATTCAGTGGTGCTACCCTTAGACCGTTTCAAATGCATCACGTCAATCTTACTTTTTCTCTCTCACTCTCTCTCTCTCTCTCTCTTTTCGATTCGTTTTATTATCATTATTATTATTATTTTTTAATATGAATTTTTGACGTTTATTATTATTATTATTATTATTATTATTATTATTATTGCGCGTTCAGAAATTAAACAATATTATTATTATTATTATTTTTGTATTTTTAATAATGGAATTCTTTGTTTCGCTTCTTTTTTTTTTTTTTTTTTGTCTTTTTCTAACTGTTTTTTGTTGTTTGGTTGTTATTGTTTTGTCGCGGTTTTTTTTTTTTATTAATTTTGCTACCGTTGCTTTTATAAATTAATTTACCCGGTAGCTATCGTGCTAAATATTAACTTTTATTATTATTATTATTATTATTATTATTATTTTAAAGAAAAAAAAAAAAAAAAGAAATTTCATTTCGTTTTGTTTTTTTTTTTTTCATTTTTACGACGTTAATTTTTTTTGGTGTCATTTGAATGAATGAATGAATGAGTGACGTGTCGTGTTTTGGGGGGAAGGGTAAGGTGGGGTTTGAGGTTTCATAGAAACCGGAAATGATTTTAAAATCGAGTCGAAATCGGGAATTTCGGGACGTTCAAGTCGAAAATGTCACCTCATTTTTTTTTTTTTTTTTTTTTTTTTTTTCCAATTCTTTATGATATTCCGAATTATCTATCATTCGAGAGTATATACCTCCGGCGTCTTTCGTTTGTTGTTTGTTCGGTTCGAGGAAGGAAGGAAGGAAAGAAGGAAGGAAGGTTTATATGTATATATCTTCAAGGTGAATCTTGGATCCGTGTCGTTTCTTAGTATTCGCGCATCAGAAGTTAATTTTTTTTTTTTTTTTTTAATTTAAATTTTCTTGTTTTTTTTTTTTTTATTTTTTTGCACCGTAATTACTATAATTCATCTCCGGTACGTCTGTCATTATTGTGTGTGTGTGTGTTCGACTATGGCGAGTAAACTATATATTAATGTATGCGAAATGCGTAAAATAATGCGTGTTCGTTTGTTTGTCGAAAAATTTTTTACGTATCCGTATAGAAAAAAAAAAAAAAAAAAAAAAAAAAAAAAGGGAAGACTTTTGCGAGACCGTGGAAAATGTTTTCTGATTCTTTTGTTTTATTTTTATCATCATCATCATCGTCATCATCATCATCGTCATCGTCGGACTGTTTGAATTTACGTGTGAAATTTCAAATCGTATGAAAAAAATCGTATCTCAATCATTTGTATTGAATCGATTTTGTAGAATGAGGGGAACAGGAAAAGGAAGAGGTAGGAGGGGAGAAAGAGAGAGAGAGAGAGAGAGAGGAGGTTTGGGGAGTTTGGTTGAATTTGAGGTTTCGTGAACGCACCGGGAGTAAAATTTTAATTGGAAAATTTTCATAATAATAATAATGAATCGTAGGTTGAAAATTGGAATCCAAATTTAGTAGTCACAGTAGTTTGTAACAAATGAGCGGTTGAAACGGTGTCCAAAATGATTGATTCGAAGGCCTCCTCTGACTTATACGTGTGACGCATGCGCGACGGACGCGAAGAATGAGAGGATGACCTTCTTAAGCACCATTGTGTGCTCTCGCAGTATTATTATTATTATTATTATTATTATTATCATGACTGATGGAAGCTGCGTTGTTCCTGTCATGTGCCTGTGCCTTCCCTCCCTCGGGGCGAACTCCCAGCACTTCATCACTGACATGCTCACGGGTTTTTTTTTTTTTTTTTTTTCTTGTAATTACCAGGATTTCTTGTTCTTTATTAACCATCCTTGACCCTTTCTACCCCGGACATCTTTATTTCTTTTAAATCGATATCGTTGAATCGATAGATCGAACGATCGATCGATCGATCGCGTGGAATTTCCTATAAATATCTATCTCTTTTTTTCTCTCTCACTTTTTTCCTTCTCTTTTGCTGCCTGCTCTTCCTCGTTTCCCCTTTTAAATCGAGTCTTTCGATGAACGCATGATAAAATATGATGAATGAACGAGATAATAATAATAATAATAACAAATAATTACCCGTGCTAACAAGATTGTCGTCGTTGTCGTTATTTAGTCAAAATGCGACAAAAACGTGGAAGTAGCGTTTTATAAATTTTTTGTCACTTTATCTCGTAGTTTACACTCGCATTAACGTTCTTGTTTTTTTTTTTTTTTTTTTTTTGCGCCATCAAAGCGTGGATTTAATTAGTTGTCGCGTATCGATTTTTCGATTTTTTTTTTTTTTTTGGCACGTTGGCAACAATGAAAAAAAATAATCCTTAGCAAAAAATTAAAAAAAAAATTTTTTTTATTGTAATTTATATACGGTTATAATTACATTTCGTCGGGGTAATTTTTTTGCTTTTTTAATCGGGGAACCCGAAGTACGTAATTAAAATGAAAATATTTTAATTTTTTTTTTTTTATCCCCGACGTTTTTTTCTCTCTTTCTCTCTCTCTCGCTCTCGTTCTCGAGATATTCGGGTCGGATATTATATATTTTTTTTATTCAAATTTAAAAACCCCTTTTTTAAAAAAAAAAAAAAAAAAAAAATTTTTTTTTTTTTTTTTTTTTAAATTGTGGTAATATGTCAACATAAACGTGTAGCCGTCGAGGGAAAAACGTGTCGTGTCTTTAAATAAGGTTAAGCCCTCGTAATTTTTTTTTAAACATAATATTTCCCGAGTTGAGATTGTAAACCTAAAAGATGAAAATTAACTTGTTCCATAGTTAGTTAGTTAGTTAGTTAGTTAAGATTATTTACCACTCCGGGTTGTTTTACAAAGACAATTAGTATACGTTATACTTTGCAATTATTTAAAGTTAAAAATTTACTTTTCAAAAAAAAAAAAAAGAAAACAAATGTTTTGCGGCTTTAACGTACCTTTAGAGTTTTACAAATGTTTAAAAAAAAAAAAAAAAAAAAAAAAAAGAAAGAAACGTGTAATTAGATTGTTAAAAAAATTTGACGAATGTGTCTCGAGTAGAAAATAAAAGAAGGTTTTTCTTTATAGCGAAAGGAAACGAGAGTCTTACAATTGTAATGTCGGTAGGTTGGTAGATAGGTATGTAGGTAGGTTGGTAGGTTGGTAGTAGTGGTAGTGGTAGCAGTAGTACTCGCTTTTTTCGATTTGCCGTCAATTTATCCGATTGTAAAATTTGATTTTTACGAGGATGACTCGAGGAGTATCACAGTCGAAACAAAAGGTATTATATATATATATATACGTGTAATTAATTACCCCGGTCGAAGAACGTAAATGAGTAATAAACATTTTCTTTTTTTTTTTTTTTTTTTTTGTTTCGCAGGGCGACGTTTGAGGCCGCCATTAAAAAAAAAAAAAAAATTATTTATTTATTTATATTTGTTGTATTGTGAACTTTGAATTGTGCGCGCTTTTTGTCTTATATATAATTCGAGAAGGCGGTGAGGAGAAGAAGGGGTGACGATTACATCGGAATCGTTTTTTATCTCTCTCTGGCGAGTTTCATTAGCGGTTTGTTTGAAGGGACAGGGACAGGGGGAGGGGAGGGGGTAGGATCGATTTTGAAATAATTGTTCGAGTTAAAATGTGCGCCCTTGGTTATACGGAAGGTCGAACGGGAATTATTATCATTATTGTTTGTTTTCCAGGGCCGTTCGCAAATTGTTTTTTTTTTTTTTTTTTTTGCAAAGTGCGGAAATAATAAATTTTTTGACATTGACGTTCGTTTTCCAAAAAACATTTTTTTTTTTTTTTTTTAAATGTAATGAGGGGGGAAGTAAATAAGTTAGGGGATGCGAGGGAGGGGAGGGGGTAGGGCGCGTTAAAACAATCGTTTGTACGCCTTTTTCCTACCCTCGATTCCTAGTTTGAAATTTAAAAATAATTTTTTTTTTTTTTTTTTTTTTTTTGGGGTGAAACCTTTCGGCGGGAGTGTACGTGTGCGAGAGAGAGAGAGAGATAAGGGGAGGGGGAGGGGAGGGATCTAATGGAAAATTTAATTATCGTATCATTTATTTACGTTAGAGTAAAAAAAAAATGTAATGTAATAATGGGAGCCGTGCGTGTTTAAATTCGACTTTATTATCATTAAATATCTATTGGCAATGCCTCCTCCCTCCTCCCCCTCCTCCTCCCCTTGTGTCCTTGCGAGAGCCGAGTCTGAAGTCTCTCTGAGCCTCCCCTTCCCTGCCTACTACTACCTACATACCTACTACCACTACTACTACCTCGAAAATATATATAATTTTTTTTTTTTAGAGTTCTTGACTCTTCCTTTTTTGGGAATCGTAAATATTGTGTGTGTGTGTGTAAAAAAAAAAATGTAAATAATAATAATAATAATAATAATAATAATAATAAAAGTTTAAATTATTATTATTATTATTTCATTTACTCGCGGGGAGAAAAAGAAAAAAAATTTAAACGTACGAGAAGACTAGATTAGATTAATCGTTTTTTACTAGACGGAGGGAAATAATATAGAGAGAGAGAGTGAGAGAGAGAGAGATATTAGATTAATTACGATACAACAACCGAACGTCGAGGTTACGAAAAAAAAAAAAAAAAAGGTGTCGGATTTAAATTTAATGAAAAATAAATTAGTTTTAACAGGGATTCATTTTTTATTAATAAAAAAAAAAAAAAAAATCGTCGTCGAAGTATTGTTTAAAACCCTTTCTTCCTTCTTCCCCCCCCTCGCCCCCCTCACTCTCTCCCTATCTCTTTCTCTCTTTATTTCCTTTTTTAGGAAAAATTTTAAAAAAAAGAAAAAAATCTTTTTGATTATCCCGAATGATTTTTTTTTTTTCGGGATGTCTGGAGGGGATGACGTTTGGAAAAGTTTTATTTTTTTTACAATAAGTTTCAGTCTCTCTCCCTCTCTCTCTTTTTCTCTCTCTTTCTCTCTCTCTAATTGCGATTCAAGGCGATCCCTAATTGGTTAGTTTTTACCTCCGACGTTAATTATATTATTTGGTTTTGGTTCTTTTGTGGTTTTTCTAAGGGAGGAAGTGAGGAAGGAGGAGATGAATGATTGACGACGGTTAGAGAAAAATTTGAATGTTAAAAAAAAAGCGGGAAAAAAGGAAAGTCGAAGTCGCCAACTTCCGGTTGGAGTCTGGAGTTTGGTTACACCGAAAAACCCCGGACCGCGTCAAATGAAAAAACGGTTCCGGTTTTTTTTTTTCTTGTTTCGATAAATTATTATTATTATTATCATTATTATTATTTGTTGTGGGAGGTAAAATAACATGACGAGAACAAACAATTGACTTTTTTGTGGTGGAAGAACAATTTGTGCAAACAAAAATATAAAAAAAATAAATCAAGATGTTACCTGAAGGGTAAGGACGATTGTCAAATAATAAACATGTTGTTCAACAAACAATCAATTATGCACCGTGTGTGCGTGCGTGAGTGCGTGCGTGTGCGTGTTCGTGCGTGTGTGCGTACTTACTCTACAAACATAACTTTTACTACGGTTTTTCTTTTTTTTTTTTGTTTGATTTGTTTTTTTTTTTTTTTTTTTTTTTTCATTTGCTGTCCCTCATCTTTTTTTTTTTTTTTTTTTTTTTTTTGTCTTTCCTTCACGGACGTTATTTAATACGCAATATGCTAACGATGGCACAAAAAAAAAAAAAAACGCGTCGTAATTAATCGTTTTGCGGTAATGATGGCTGCGGTGGTGGCGGTGATGGCGGCGATGGCGGTGGCAGTGATACCAACCTCTCGATAATTTTATACGAGAGTTGACAGATTTAAATTAGAAAAAAAAAAAAAAAATTTTTTTTTACACCGCGAATTAGTGCGTATGAGTGCGTGCGTATGTTAATAGGATGAGAGGAAGTAGGGAGGGAGAGGGAGGGACGGGAAGAGAGGGTTCGTTAGTTTTGCAATCATCGTCGTTAATTTGTTATTTACACGTCGTTCGATTTGGCATTGAAATTCTTGGCGCTTTTTTTTTTCTTTTGTTGGTATTTGATGGATGGTCCCGGACGTGGTGGTTCTCGTTCATGTCTAATTGCTAAAATTTTAACTTTTCGAGTTGAAATCGACAAATTAATGCGATTTAAAATAAAAATGGCAACAGTGTATAAATTGATATTATTATTATTATTATTATTATTTTTTTTTTTTTTTTATAATGACGTTATTTATAATAATAATAATAATAATCATCAGCGCGGTCACCGTCGCATGATGAAATAATTTCCCTTTTAATGCGAAACGAAATTGTTTTTTTTTCTCTCTTCCCTTTATCGATCGAGTATCGATTGTTTATCGATCGAGTATCGATCATTTATTGATTTTTGTTTGTTTGTTTTAAAAGTCGAATCGAGATTTAAATTCTTACACGAATTCACGTTTAAAATGAACGTAAGTCGTAAATTTCTTTCTTCTTCTTCTTTTCTCTCTCTCTCTCTCTCTCTCTCTCTCTAAAATGATTATGATAATAATAATAATGATGATGATGATATTATGGAGGAAGTTGTTGTTGTTGTTGTTAGATCGGTCGTTTGTATGATTTTTGTAAGAATTTTGGTTTTTATTTGGCGAGATAGTGACGTTTTACTCGTCGGACATTTTAATTTTATTATCCCTTGCCTCTCTTTTCTCCCCCCCTCTCTCTCTTCCTCCCTCTTATTTATTCACTTACTTAGTGCCACGTAATTTGCCGTTAAATTTTTTCTGTTTCAAATCGAATAGTTTGAAATCGATAAAAGTAATTTTTTTGAATAATGAGCTAATTACCGAAATATAATTACGTCACGAGCCAAAGGCGTAACCGAAAAAAATGAAAACCATCTACAGGAACGAAGAAGAAGAGGGAGAAGGAAAAGGAGAAGAAGAAGAAGAAGGAGAATGTAAAAAAAAAAAAAAATGGAATTAAAAATTAAAAATGACGGAACGAATTCGTTACAGATCAGGAATTAAAAATGTTTTAAAAACGTTTAAAAACTCATTTACATTCGGAAAAATAATAATAATAATAATAATTGCCAAGGCCGCGCGGATGGTTTTTATTATTATTATTATTATTATTATTATTATTATTATTATTATTGTTAAAATAACGCGACGTGGTGGTAGAATTCATATCATGTACGTAGTAAATATTTTTTCACGATGACGAAACCCGAAGAGAACGAATGGATGGAAAATTTTGTTTCGGCAAAAAAAAAAAAAACGGGGCATTAAAAACATGAACTAAAACCACGACGACGTGGAAATGACAAAGAAGAAATTTGTTTACTTCGTTATTCAAATTATATGTAAATATTATAAAAAAAAAAAAAAAGAAAGGAGAACGAAAAACAAAAAAAAAAGAAACGCACGCAAAACGTTAAGTGGATGAATATCGCCCCCGTCGTTTACTACTTATGGCACGACGATATTCTGGTGACACGATTTTTAAAAATTTTCGTCCAACGAAACGGGAGGAAGAAGGTGGGGAATGGGTGAAAGAGAAGGGGAAGGAAAAAAAAAAAAAGAAAATTGCGGTTTCGAATTTTGTTTGTTTTTTTCGGAGACTTTTTCATAAAAATATCGAGAGCGCATCCCCGTTGCCATAATCCGAATTATTATTATTATTATTATTATTTGTTTGTCTTCTGCTTTTTCGTATGATTACTATTTGCTCGAAAATGAATTGAGAGGAATGAGAAAAGGAAAAGGAATTATTGTTTCGATCGTGCGTTTTACATTTCACCCGATTTTCTTTTTTTCTCTCCGTAAAGGGGAGGAGGCCGGGGCGGGGGGCGTTGAGGGAGTGGGGCGGGGTAAAAATTGGTAAAAAGGAAACTTTTATTATTATTATTGTTCGAATTTCATTCTTTTTTTTTATTATTAATTACAGGTAATTAATCTACTTTCGGTCTTTGAATAATTTTTGGCACGCGAAACGCACGCAACGCGTATTAAAACGCGTGATTGATGATCCATCGTCTGGTTCGTTATAAATGTCGAGTCCGTTCCTTATACGTTTTTTTTAAAAGAATAGAGAAAAATAAAAGTATTATTATTATTATTATTATTATTATTAATAATAAAAGATATATAAATTTAATTGGAATGATAATAATAATAATAATAATAATAATAATAAAAGATTTGAATGATGACGACGACGATGACGACGTGTTTCAAAATGTGAAATTTAAAAAAAAAATTTTTTCCCGCGTATTTTCGAATTTTCGCGACAATTTTCGTCGTATTTTGTTTTGTTTTGTTTTTTTTTTTTTCGCGACAAAACTCTACGGCGTTCATATTTATTAATTATTCGTTTAAAAAACAATTTTTTTTTTTTTTTTTTTGCAAATTAATGAGTTAATAATAATGACTATTATTATTATTATTATTATTATTATTATTATTATTATTATTATTATTATTATTATTGTGAAAAAATTAAAAGTTTAAACAATGGGATTTGCTTCGTCACTAATCTTACACCTTTTTTCTCTCTCTCTCTCTCGGCCGAAAATTTTTTTTTTTTTTTGCAACATTTTTGTTTTTGTTTTATGATTTCACATGCAAAAATTATGTTGTCTTTGTTGTTTTTTATGTTTTATCCTTGTTTTCTTGCATCAGCAAAAACGCTGTCGTTTTTTTTTTTTAAAAAAACTTATTCAGAGTCACGTTCGAAAATGATTTCGTTGTTGTTCTGACGTCGAATGAAAAAAAAAAAATCGTGGAAGAAGAAGGAAAAGGAAGACGTGGAAGGAAAAGCGGGAGGGGGGGTGTGCGTTCGTAAAACAAATAATAATAATAATAATAATTTAACGATTGTAATTTGCGTCATTTCATTTTTCAATATTTATTTATTTATTTATTTATTTATTTTTCGAATGCTTCGGTTGGCCTTAAACTGTCTTTCAATATATAAAAAGGAGAAAAAAAAAATCAGGAGAGGGCCCACCTTTTAACGTTGATAATAATGATGATGATGATGATGACCCCCAGGGGTTAAAATTAAAATACGTACATAAATAAATTGTAAACTTATTAAATTTATGCGAATCGTTTGCTCGCTCTCTCTCTCTTTCTCTCTCTCTCTCGCTCGCTCTCTCGCACGGGAAACGAGGTTAAGGTTTTTAAAAAATGTAAGTAAGGCACACGCACTACCTCGCGAGATGATCGGATCGTCGTGACGTAGTTGAAAAAACGTTTGATGGTACATTCGCAGCATCCGCAACGTCACGCGCGAACTATGACGGTCGGCGGTGACGAAGTAATTTTTTCTTTTTCGCTGTCGTTTTACCCTTTCCCCCTCTCTTACCCCCTCCCCAAAGGTCGTTCGAGTGATGGTGGAAACTTTGTTTTGTTAATGCGTCGGTAATTTTCCGTTTTTTTCCTTCATACGACGGGTGGTAGGCTAGGTACCATTTAGTAAGACGTAATGTATGCGTTCTGTTAGGTTCCCTTTGACCCCAAAGAAGTGTGTGTGTGTGTGTGGGGATCAAAAAGAAACAAGATTATTTTTCATCGAGTGTTTGTGTGCGTGTACGCACACGCACGCACGCATATTTGCGTTTCTTGCATTTAAATTTTACCTACTACCTTGTGTACATCGATATAAAAATATTCGACATTTTCTTTCTCTCTCTCTCTCTCTCTCTCTCTTTTGGTTTAACATTAATTTGTTTTTTTTTTTTTAATGAATGTATATTTTTCATTGTGTTTATTACCACTACCACTCCTACTACCACCACTTTCTATTATTACTTTAATAATAATAATAATATTTTTTTAAATGGAAAGAAATCGGCGTTAGAAAGTTACGATGATGATGATTGTTTGAAAAAAAAAAAATTTTTTTTTTTAACGGTCGTTTGAGTTTTTTTTTTTTTTTGAATCCCAGCAAAATTTTATTCGAGTATTGATTTCCGATCGAAAACGAATGGTTTAAAAAAAAAAAAAAAAAATGAGATTAATGTGATTTCGTTTTGCTATTGGTCAAGGTTTCTCTTTTGGAAAATGGCCGAATAATTTTCTCATATTTGCCGCCGTCGCGAATGCGTGTAAAATAATTTTTATTTCCGTTTCCTTCGATTCGTCTGAAAAGTGAAAACGATTCTAATTAAATAACAATGGGCCGAAGGTTCAAAATCGTAAAGTCTCAATCTGTGTGGGTTGATTTTAATCATTTCCGGTTTTTCGATTTTTCGTTTCGTATCCGTTCAGAGAATAGAAGATAGGGAGAGAGAGAGAGAGGGAGGTAGGGAAAAGAATCAAGTTAGACGTTCGCTGTACGATTACAATGATGATAATAATAATAATAATAATCGAAAGTCGAAGGGATTTTGTGTGTAAATCGGTCGTGGAAGTATAAAATTGTTGGAGAGAAAATAAAAAAAAATTTTTTTAAATGTTGCGCAATGGAGTCGACGCCCATATCGCGTTGTGAACGAATCAATTAAACAGATGTTGGGAGGGAAAAAGAGAGAGAGAGAGAGAGACAACAAGAGGAAGAGTGAGAGAGAGAAAAATGGTCGTTTTCGGAATCGATGGAAAAATGAAAAAAAAAAATAATAATAATAATTTGTCGATATATATGGCGACCGTTAAATTATTATTATTATTATTATCGAAAGAGTGAAAATGATAAGAAAATCCATAAAAGAAGTTAAATAATAATAATAATAATAAAAAGGAATTTTTTATGGTTTTCGAAATGTTTACCGATGTGAAAGTTTAATTTGGAAATTTCTTCTGCTAGCACTAAAAAAAAAAAAAAAAAAAAGTATTTCGATATAATAATAATAATCGTAAATGCGATAAATCCTTAATCGAAACCTGTCGTCGTTAAAAAAAAATTTCTATTTTAATTTTATCATTATTATCATCATCATTATTATTATTATTTTTTATTTATTGACACGAAAATTAATTAAATTCATATGGCGGTCGATTGTTTTTTTTTTTTTTTTTTTTTTTTTTATTAAATCAAATTTTGCGCTTATTTCCCGACGGCATTTTGCTGTCGTTCTCTTTCTCATTCGACGGGGGGGAGGAAGGGGGAGGTCGGTAAAAAAATATAATCACCGGGTGATGGATTGTGACGTCATCAATCGTCAAAAGGAAATCGAAAGAGAGAGAGAGAGAAAAAGTCGAACGTGAGCTAGTGTCACGGCACCCCGTAAAAAAAAAAAAAAAAAAAAAAAAAGTGACGAAATCCAAGGAGGAGAGGAAGGGGTGAGAGGAAGTGGGGGAACGGAGGGGAACGAATTCGATTCATAAATTTCGTTGAATAAATATTGACTATACGCGGTCAAGTGGAAATGTCTTTAAAAAAAACTTGACGTTTGAAAAGATAACACAAGACACCACCACCACCACTTGTTGGGAAAGAAAAGAAAAGAACGGATGGAAGGAAAAATAATAATGATAATAATAATAATAATAATAATAGCAGAAACTCAAAGCGATGGCAATCGACTTATTATTATTATTATTTATATATTTTTTTTTTTTTTTTTTTTTTTTGGAGCAACAACTTGACACGTTTGTTTGATGATTGTCATTGTGTCACAATTAGAAAAAAAATTTTTTTTTTTTTCTTCTTCTTAATTTTCACGTTCGCAAAGCGTTCGTCCGCCGCGTTTTGTTTACTTTTCCTTTTGTACGTGTGCGTGAGTGCGTGTGCGTGCGTGCGTGCGTGAGTGCGCGTTTATTTTTTTTTCCGTCACGAATTCGAATTTGTCGTGTTATTATGTAAAGTTTTTTAGCGTTCGAAAAAAAAAAAAACAATATTGTTAATAATTATTATTATCATTATCATTACTATTATTATTATTTTTCAAACTCTTACGTAACGTTACCGTTGTTCGATTCGTTTGAATTTTTGTTGATTTTACGGCAATTTCGGCCATTTTTGTCGTGGTTGTTGTTGTTGTTGTTGTTCTAAGAAAAATTTTGTAAGCGAATAAAAGTGTTACGGATTTTGTTTGTTATTTATTTGATGTCACAAGGATAAAATTTCGATTTGTTACGTGAGGGGAAAATGTCACTTCCCTCCTTTCCCCCCTCTCTCTCGCTCTACGGACAATTCGGGGGGAAAGAAAGAAAAAAGTTAAGGAATTTTTTAAAAGGGGAAAAAAAAGATTTAAATGAAAATGAATGCGAATTTATATAATCGATTAAATATGGGGGGTCGAACGCCATGATGATGATGATGATGATGATGGGGAACGTATGGAATGCAATAGAGAAGAAGAAGAAGAAGAAAGATGTCCGCCATTTTTTTTTTTTTTTAGGGTGAAAAGATGGGACGAAAACGTTTATTGAAATTATTCGATGGGTAAAATAAAAAAAAAAAAAATTTATTATTTTTCGTTCGCCGTGGCTTTCTTTCTTTCCAGAATAATAATAATAATGATGATGATGATGATGATGATGATGATTACGTTTAATTTTAATTATAAAAAAAAAAAAATCAAATGTGGTGAAAGTATGGAATCGGGTGTGTGTGTGTGTTAGGTGTGAGCTCGATTAAAAATGGCGGATTTCACCTGCTGATACGAACGATTTTCAAAAATTTTTTTTCGATTCGAGATATCGAATAATCGAAATACCGTGAAAACAAAAGAAACGCGAGAAATGTTTTCCGGCGGTTTTCGAATTTAAAAAAAAAAAAAAAAAAGAAACAATTTCATTAATCTTATTCCAGGAGGATGAGGAGGATGAGGAGAAAGGGGGGAATTTTTTTTTTTCTTCTTCCACGACGATACGTAAACGGGTTGCCGATAATGTAATTTCAATTTAGTAGCAGGAACAATGGATGATGATGATGATAATCATTCGTAGAAACTCCCGGTTGAAAATTTTTTTTTTTTTTTTGTGTCAGTGACAGTGATAAATGATGGAATTTAACGTGTAAATAGGTGCCATTATTGTCTGCTAGAATAGAATAGCCTCGATCGGGATAATTTTTTTTTTTTTTAACTGTTTCCCCCCTCCTCTCTCTCTCTCTCATATATATACGAAATCTTTTTTCTTTGTTTGACACGACGTTGCCGTGGTAGAATTTTTTTGTCTTTATACACCCCCAAAATGGGGAATAACCCCGACGGAAGTGCAAACGTGTATACGAACCCCGTCGGATTTTTTTATTCTTTCTTTTGTCTCCCCCCCCCCTTCCTTCTCTCTCTCTCTCTCTTAATTCACGATGGCGTCATTCGCTTTGCTCCAATTGGACACCATTTTCTCCATTTTCGGTCCATAATATTATTTTTTTTTTTTCCATCCTTATAAAGACAAAAAAAATTTTTTTTTTTTTTTTGTTCTTAC
Source organism: Pediculus humanus corporis (assembly GCF_000006295.1). Lineage (NCBI taxonomy): Eukaryota > Metazoa > Arthropoda > Insecta > Psocodea > Pediculidae > Pediculus > Pediculus humanus. The sequence goes on along the minus strand of NW_002987850.1, from coordinate 677,826 downwards.
CAATTGTTATAATAATAATAATGATTGTGTCCGCGTGGTGGTGGTAGGGGTAGTAGAGGTGATGGCAATTATCTTTTAAAAATACCGGGTCAGGTTCGTAATTGGAAAATTATAAATAATTTGTGTGCTAGTAAAATAATAATAATAATAATGATAATTTTTTTTAACGTGTCAGGTAGTGGTAGTGGTTCAAGTCGAAAAGGTATATTTTAAGGTACTTTTTTTTTTCTTCGTTACGCAAAATACGGTCCTGATCGTATAATTGTTACAGCACCACCGCAGCATCCGTGAAAAAATCTTTCAATGACTTTTTGGTAAAGAAAAAATTATACGCGAACAATTTTTCTTCTTCTTCTTCTTCTGTTCAATGACGAATTTGATTGTTTTAAATTTAGTCGTGGAAATAGAAAAAAAAAATAATAATAACAACTTTCGGAAACGTTCGTAAGTAAATAAACAGAAATATTTTTTCCTGTGAATCGTTTTAGGTTTTGTTTTTTTAAAAAAATTTGGCGGGAAAAAATGACGTAACGGAAATTGATACGAGGAAAATCATTTCCGCCATTTTTATTTTTACTCGCGAGAATGGGAGAGAGCGTGAGTTGCTGCGAGTGTTTCCGTTTACGCGTCGCAAAAAAAATTTGCTGTCGTTTAATTGCTTGATTGTTTTCGAAGACGTTATAAAAAAAATGATAAAATACGAATTTTTTTAATTTGTCAAAACGGAAACGCGTCGCAATGTCGCCATTTTCTTTTTCCGGGTTTTTTTTTTAACGGTAGCAAAATACGAGAGCGACAAAGGAAAGAACTTTTTTTTTTTTTTAATATTTTTTATTTTATTTTTTGCTCGGATTAATTCGGAACGATTCAATATGGCGGAAGTTTATTTTTATTTTTTGTTGGTATTAGTTTGAAACGATTCAAAGATGGCGGAAGTTTTTTTTTTTTTTTCGTATCTAACGGAATTAACGTTTCCGGTTGATTTCCTCTTTCGTTTCGTTGTTCTCAAACTTTTAAAAAAAATTCTTTATATGATTTCGAAGGAGAAAAAAAGGGGAAACAAATTTTTTTTTTTTTTTTTGAAGTGTCGGTTGGCAATATGAAAATATAATCGACCAATTACGGAATGTTGGTAACAACAACAACAACACTTGAGCAATCGATTTTCTTCTCGTTTTTTCATCCACTTAAATCATTTTTGTGTGTGCATGTAAAAAAATTCTTATTATTAAATTTTGAATTGGAATTTTTTTCTTTTTCTTTCTTTTTCCACGAGTCATCGTGGAATTAACTCATCTTTGACAAGTTTGAAAAAAAATGCGAATTGCACTGCACGAATCTCGATTAGTTTTTTTTTTCTTTTTTTTTTTCTTTTCCTTTATCATTATTATTATTATTATTAAAAGAATCGTTGTCAGTTTTCGTTATTATTATTATTATTATTATTTACACAATAATGAAATTTTTTTTTTTTTTTAAATTTATCCAAACGCAATTATCTTGCATAATTGA
>NW_002987850.1:674543-676294 GCF_000006295.1 Pediculus humanus corporis | reverse complement strand
TTTTTTTTATATAAATCGTGACGTAATAATAATGATTTCGAATCAACCATTAGGATTGTAAGCATCAACTATGGAAATTTCGAGAGTTTGTAGTCGATGACGATCCCGCAGAAAATCCCTTAAAGATCCCGACGCGACGCCATATTTAATTTACGTCATTTTATCTCGCGCTTTTGTGTTTCATGCAATTCTTCCTCTTGGAACTTTGCTACGGGAAACAAGAGAGAGAGAGAGCAAAATGATAAGAACTTTCGCAAAAAAAAAGTAGAAATTTAATTTTATATAAAATGCGAATCCATGATTATTATTATTATTATTATTATTATTATTATTATTATTATTATTATTATTATTATTATTATCATCATCGTTATCGTCACGTTGCCGTTGTTTGTTATCGATAACGTGATTGGAATGAATTTCTTGTGTCCATTATTGATTTTTCCCCCTCCCCTATTTTTTTTTCCTTCGTACGAATGGCGATTGATTGTTTAAGTATTATTATTATCATCATTATCCCCTTTCCTTAACTTTTCTATTAAAATAATAATAATGATGATGATGATAATTAATCAAAATGATTGCATGCGTGAAGATGGAGTCATTATAATTCCTCTTTTTACAATTAATTTAAATCGATTCAGGTTTTCCTGATTATTTTCAATCACGACCACAATTATTATTATCATGATCATGAGGAGAACAGGATGGGGGGAGGGTTGACGATATTAATTTTGATTTTTTCTATTTTTTTTTCTAGGGAGCTCCTCGAATTTGGGTTCGGCTGTGGCGACTTCAATGAATTTGACAAACAGCAGCGAACCTATATCGGATGGTAGTTCCGTTTTCAAAATGGAAAATCCTCACGATTTGATGTACTATCAGGTACGTACCTACGGGGAGACATTTTGGTAGTTAGATTAATTCTCTCTCTTTCTCTCTCTCACTTGTGCGAAAACGATTCTTTTTCTTTTAAAATTTTTGCAATCAATTAAAAAAATTCCTGCTTTTTTATTTATTTATTTTTACCATTTTCTCGTATTATTATTATTATTATTATTATTATTATTATTATTATTATTATTATTATTATTAATGAAAAATTAAATTAAAATACCGGCGGGGAAAAAAAATAAAATTTTTTTTTAAAACTATTTAATTAATAATAATGATAATAATAATAATAATAATAATAATAATAATAATAATAATAATAATAATAATAATAATAATAATAATAATAATAATAATAATGTCGGCGTTTACGATGGCCGATTATTAAGACTGACGGCAACGGTTTTTTTATTTCATTTTTTATTTTTATTTTTTTTTTTATTTAGAATTCGACTTCTGAAATGAATCAAACGACCGAAGGATTTTTATCCTCCATATTGAACGACGAAGATTTACAATTGATGGACATGGCCATGACGGAAGGTAAGACCCAAAAAAAAAAAAAAAAAAATTATTAATGAATAGTTTGTTAGATTCCGGTTTCTTTTAGAAAGGAACGAGGAGGATCGCATTGGTCACGCGGTATTATTATTATTATTATTATGGTCCGGTTCGAGATGTGGGAGGAAACGGGGGGAAGGGACGGGGGAGGATGTGAAAAACAACGAAATTTTTATTCGTTTCCGGTTCGATTCCGTTTCCGTTATTAAGTCAAAAAATATCGAATAAATATCGAAACGATTAAAATGGCGATTAATATGAATCGTAAACGATTTATATTAATATTTTCATTAGTT
>NW_002987850.1:655382-674523 GCF_000006295.1 Pediculus humanus corporis | reverse complement strand
AGAGAGAGAGAGAGAGAGATCTCTTTATTATATTATTATTATTATTTTTTGTTGCAAAGATTGTAATTAGAAAGTTTTTAACCCCCCCATTTCATTTTTTTATTTTTTTTTTATTCTAGGGTCGGATGCCTTTTGTTCGAACCATGAGCATGGAACAACGTTGGCAAGATTTAGCCAATCTCCTAAGTCTTCCGGGACAGGAGGGAGTTGGCGTTCATCATCCGTTCGCACATCATTCACACTCGCACCACCATCATCATCATCATCATCACCACGGAAATTATAATGGTCATAATTATTCGCACGACGGACGAGGGGTTCTCATACATAATGCGACCCTTGCACCACCCGTTGGTGATTTAAACGGATCCGGTCCGTACAACAACAGCAGCACGACGATGGGTACGTAAAACGTAGAAAGTTTTCCTAAAAAAAAAAAAAAAACCTGAATTTTAAATTGATTATCGTTTAATTATTATTATCATCGCACCTGGCTCTCGCTGTGACGTTTTTATTCTATTCTCTCTTTAATTAAAATTTAATGTCGCTTCTTTCTCTCTCTCTCACTCTCTCTCTCCCTTACGGTTTCGAATGCATATAATCGAATCCGTGGTGTGCAACCGTAGAAAATCGCATCCGGAAAAGATCGCATATATTTTAAATAATAATAATAATAATAATAATAATAATAATAATAATAATAATAATAATAATAATAATAATAATAATAATAATTTTCGAAAAGCGACCAATTAAACAAAATGATTATTTGATTTTTTTTTATATAAATCGTGACGTAATAATAATGATTTCGAATCAACCATTAGGATTGTAAGCATCAACTATGGAAATTTCGAGAGTTTGTAGTCGATGACGATCCCGCAGAAAATCCCTTAAAGATCCCGACGCGACGCCATATTTAATTTACGTCATTTTATCTCGCGCTTTTGTGTTTCATGCAATTCTTCCTCTTGGAACTTTGCTACGGGAAACAAGAGAGAGAGAGAGCAAAATGATAAGAACTTTCGCAAAAAAAAAGTAGAAATTTAATTTTATATAAAATGCGAATCCATGATTATTATTATTATTATTATTATTATTATTATCATCATCGTTATCGTCACGTTGCCGTTGTTTGTTATCGATAACGTGATTGGAATTCTTGTGTCCATTATTGATTTTCCCCTCCTTTTTACGAATGGCGATTGATTGTTTAAGTATTATTATTATCATCATTATCCCCTTTCCTTAACTTTTCTATTAAAATAATAATAATAATGATGATGATAATTAATCAAAATGATTGCATGCGTGAAGATGGAGTCATTATAATTCCTCTTTTTACAATTAATTTAAATCGATTCAGGTTTTCCTGATTATTTTCCATCCCGACCACAAATGAATTATTATTATCATCATCATGAGGAGAACGGGGTGGGGGGAGGGGTGACGATGTTAATTTTGATTTTTTCTATTTTTTTTTTCTAGGGAGCTCTTCGAATTTGGGTTCGGCTGTGGCGACTTCAATGAATTTGACAAACAGCAGCGAACCTATATCGGATGGTAGTTCCGTTTTCAAAATGGAAAATCCTCACGATTTGATGTACTATCAGGTACGTACCTACGAGGAGACATTTTGGTAGTTAGATTAATTCTCTCTCTCACTTGTGCGAAAACGATTCTTTTTCTTTTAAAATTTTTGCAATCAATTAAAAAAATTCCTGCTTTTTTATTTATTTTTTTTTTTACCATTTTCTCGTATTATTATTATTATTATTATTATTATTATTATTATTATTATTATTATTATTATTATTATCCACCATTAAACACGACAAGGCTACTTGTCGGAGTTTTTAAGTATTTATCCGAGGTTTCTACCCGATTCCTTAGGGACAAATACTCGAATTTCGGTGGTGCCACTTATTATAAGATAGCACCACATCAATTCTTGAAGGTCTTCCTGAGTCCGTCTTTTTCGATGGGAACGATTTGTCTCCTGAACTGGGCTCCGGTGACTAACATCTTTGGAGTGGCCAGGGTCAGAAGCAGTGAAATTCACGTTCTCGTCGAGCTGCCTCAGGTCGACAGTAGAACAAGATTTGTTTTTTGGTTCTTACTTTGTCTTGTTCTCATTTTTTTTTGCTCTTTTAAGCCAACAGCACGTGGCGTTCTCAAACGGTCACCCATCCAAGTTTGCACCACGCCCGATGCTGCTTAACTTCGGTGATCGTACGGGAACCGGTGTGACCAGCACGCTATGGCCGTTGGCTTTATTATTATTATTATTATTATTATTATTATTATTATTATTATTAATGAAAAATTAAATTAAAATACCGTCGGGGAAAAAAATAAAAAAATTTTTTTTTTTTTTTAACTATTTAATTAATAATGATAATAATAATAATAATAATAATAATAATAATAATAATAATAATAATAATAATAATGTCGGCGTTTACGATGGCCGATTATTATGACTGACGGCAACGGTTTTTTTCTTTCATTTTTTTTTTTTATTTTTTTTATTTTATTTAGAATTCGACTTCTGAAATGAATCAAACGACCGAAGGATTTTTATCCTCCATATTGAACGACGAAGATTTACAATTGATGGACATGGCCATGACGGAAGGTAAGACACAAAAAAAAAAAAAAAATTATTAATGAATAGTTTGTTAGTTTCCGGTTTCTTTTAGAAAGGAACGAGGAGGATCGCATTGGTCACGCGGCATTATTATTATTATTATTATGCTCCGGCTTTAGAGGTGGGAGGAAACGGGGGAGGATGTGAAAAACAACGAAATTTTTATTCGTTTCCGGTTCGATTCCGTTTCCGTTATTAAGTCAAAAAATATCGAATAAATATCGAAACGATTAAAATGGCGATTAATATGAATCGTAAACGATTTATATTAATATTTTCATTAGTTTGTTAAAAATGTGTTTTTTTTTTGTTTACGTATACGAGTTTAGAACAATCGTTGACCTTGTCCCATATGTGTCGAACGTTGTTGTTGTTGTTGTTTTTGTCGTTGTTGCAGGCTTTGCAAGTGAGTGATGATGCTTACGAATGCAATCGCATCATTTATTCGTCAGTAATATTCGTCTCAATCGTATCGTCGTTCGGTTGTTTTTTTCTTTTTTTTTTTTTAAACTCTTCCCTCTATCTTTCTCTCTCTTTCTCTCTCCTTTTCCTCTCCCGGTCCCCCCCTTCGGGTTTTGTGTGTGCGCGTATCCGTTTGTGGGACGTTTTGTTTCGTCAAAAGCGCGTCGTGTATAAAAGAAAATTCAAAAAAGAAAAACTTTTAAATTTGTGGATGTAATAATAATAATAATTACGAGGCGAATTCGCGATCACGTGACGCTTTTATTTTCAAATGTCTTTAACGAAAAACAAACAACTTCGACAACCGCGAAATTACGAATTGTAAATGGGAAAACGTTTGAAGCAAAATTGTTAACGATGATAACGATTGAAAAATGATAACGAGGATGAGTAGAAAAAAGGAAAATGGAAAAATTAGAAAAGTTCAACAACGACGTCATCGACAACAACAACAACAACGGTTGAAAAAAAGCAGAAGTAATTTTGTTTTTTAAAATAATTTTTTTTTCTTTTTGTTGTTTCTTTCGTCTCACGAATGATTTATACTCCTCCATTATCCGTCGGTCGGTAAAAAAAAAAAAAAAAAAATATTGAAGATCGAAGAACCGGAAATAGTTATTAAATTTGATTTTAAAATGCGTGTAATCGACGGACGACGACGACTCGAATATGGACTCGAAAATCGTTTCGAGTAATTGAAAAAAAAAAAAAAAAAAATCGATTAAATTAAATGAATCGCATTGAATCCGATTAGCGTGACGGTTGTTTGTTATGTTTGTTTTCCGTGCAAACGACGAGAAAATTATTTTTTTTTTTTTGTTTGTTGTCGTTCAGGTACGGTGAAATGAAAAGATTTTCCGGGTTCCGACGGAAAAATCGTCGTAATGATTCCTCTTTCTTCCTGCTTCACTTCCCCCATTCTCACCCCGGTGGAATTTTCTAGAAAGGCCCGAAAAAATAAATTCTCGAATCGGGGACATTATTAAATTGACCTAAAAATTAAAAATTGTTTGTTTGTTGTTTGTAAAAAAAAAAATTAGGTTTGAGGGAAATTCTGGGAATTTCTTTACGCCGATAACGGAAGTGATGAATTTTCCAGAATTTTCTTTTATAATGGCTGGACTGGAAAACTCGTGAGCGAGTGTAATTATTTTGTCTTATTTTTCAGGCATGTACCCGATGAGAATGCTCGAAAGCAACAGTTCACATAATGGAACAACAACCGGAGGACCCCCAGTGGGTCACACGGAAGAAAGATTGGACGCTTCGAGCGACAGCGCGGTGAGTTCGATGGGATCCGAAAGAGTTCCTTCCCTCTCCGATGGGGAATGGATGGAAACGGGTTCAGATTCTGGACACAACACGGGTGATCATTACGGAAACGTTGATTACCACGGAAGGTGAGTGCGCGTGCGAATGAATGTTTTTCTTTAGAAAAATTTTTTAATTAAGGGCTCGTCGTAATCCATATTATTATTATTATTATCAATGGCAGTAAATTTAGACCGTTCGACTACAGTTACACGGGGAGACCACTTTTAGGTAATACAGGTCCGCAATCTGCCACTCCCGACGGTCACATACCTCCGGTGGCACAAAAAAAGCATCACATGTTTGGTAAAAGGTATTTTCAAGAACAAGGAAACGCGACCACGGGTAAGTTATTCCCGAAGGAATAGAGAGGAACGTTCCTTTTATATTTATTTTACATTCCGCGTGAATTATTATTATTATTATTTTTTTGTTCAGGTTCGACGTTGCCTCCTCACAGAGCTCTCACACTATTACCGACGGCAACGCCAACACCGGCTCCCGTCAAATACGAATACGTTGAAACAGGAGCCGAAGCCATTGTGCCTCCCGGATTTAACAATACGGTAGAGCCGTCTTGCGGAAATAAAATGCCGGAAGTGAAATATAGTTGTAGTCTTGATTTTATACGCCATCATCAAACGGGTGGGTGTTACCGTCCGTCGCATACTCCCTCCCTCCCCCCAAAATGAGTCAAGATTCACGTTCGATTTAATTTTCAGGTGCGAGATCTTTGGAACACATTCATCATAATCACACGTATCCTCTACACGCGGAAGGAAGCGTGTCCATGGCGGCGAGACCGTCACACAGAGAAAAAACAAATTCTAGGGGACGTAAATCCGAAGAGGATCACTTGACGAGAGATGAAAAACGAGCCAACGCAATGAACATTCCCATGCCGGTAGAAGAAATCGTTAATCTTCCAATGGACGAATTCAACGAACGTTTGTCCAAATACGATCTTAGCGAAGCTCAATTATCACTTATAAGAGATATAAGGAGAAGGGGTAAAAACAAGGTGAGAGAAATATTAGATGATACTGTAAATAAATAAAAATGGCGAGAGAAAAGAATTCAATTAAGAAAAAAAAAAAAAAAAACTTTACATATGTCACGCAGGTAGCAGCGCAAAATTGTAGGAAAAGAAAACTCGATCAAATAATATCGCTCGCGGACGAAGTTAAACAAATGAGAGATAGAAAACATCGTCTGCTCAGGGAAAGGGATTACATGGTCGCCGAACGTTTGAGAGTAAAAGAAAAATTTAGTCAACTTTACAGACACGTTTTTCAAGCGTTGAGAGATCCCGAGGGAAATCAATATTCCCCGTACGAGTACAGCCTTCAACAATCCGCCGACGGCACGGTCGTACTCGTACCGAGATCAACGTCGAACACATTATTGGATCAAGATGGTGGTACAAACAGAGTCAAACACGGGAAAGATCAAAATCATCACGAAAGTCATCAGCAAAAGGAATGAAAATAAAAAAATTATGTCAGAAGAAGAAGAAGAAGAAAAAGAAGAAAATAGAAAAAAAAAAAAAAAAAAAAACAAAAAAAAAAGGAAAATTCCGAGCGGAATCGGATGAACACGGAAACGAACGTACGAACGGGTCGACGTGATTTCAAGTGCAACGAAACGAATTTTTTAAAAAGGCGTTCAAAAAAAAAACGCGAAAATTCTTATCGTGCAATATTAGATTTAAAAAGAAAAGAAAAACTGAACGCGAATTCATTTCGCTTTTGTAAATATTTTTTTTGCAATCGACCCGTAGTAAAAAAAAAAGACATTCAAAAAGAAGAAGGAAGAAAGGAAGAAGAAAAAAGAAGGAAGAAAGGGGAAGCAGGAAGAAGAAGATGAAAAAGTGAATCGCGGTGAGTGTGTAAGAGAGAAAGAAGGAGGACAAAAAAAATTTTCCGGGAAAACTTTTTGCACGAATGATTCGTTCGTCGTTCGCACGTTGTGCGTTTTGTGCGTAAAAAATTTTCACGCGAACGCTTTACACGGCTGGAGCCGAACGTCGCACAAAAGGAAAAACGTTCACGCCGGATCCGATGATGACAAAAGAGGAAAACTATATCGGCGATCGTTTACTTACTTATCTAATTACGTCACGTCACGTCACGTTCGAACAGAAAATGTTTTTTTTTTTGTAATCCGACGACTGTGATTCAAGCATAAACTTACAAACTACAACGATGATGATGATGATGATGATGATAGTACTACGTCATTGTCCGACCCGCCCGCGCCCGCCCCGCAAAGCAGAAAACACGGTGGAGGTAAATCAACTATATATATATATATATAAAGTAAGTTATTATTATTATTATTATTTTTAAATAATTTTGATGATGATGATGATGATGATAAGAAGAAGAAAACCTGCGTTCTTTTCTCGCTCTCTCTTTCTCTCTATGAGGTTTTCAGGTACGGAAACGATATCGTATAATCGATGTACGAATTAAAATAATCATAACCGGAAATGATTTAATCGTTATCGATCGATCGCCCTAATGCAATTAACTTCCGTTAGGCGCGAGTGAGTGTAGGAAGTGAAGTGGGGGGAGGCAGGGGGGGGGACGAAAAAAAAGGCGGGAAAAAATTTTTTAAAATTTAAAACGAATGAGATTTTATTTTTTTTTCCCGGACTCCTTTTAATAATAATTTGGCGACGTCATCGATGTCGTTGTAATTAAACCAGGATCCGAATATTGGATTCGTTAGTAAAAAACGACGAATGGAAAAGTTGGAAAATGTTTTTTCAGGTATGATGCACCTTATTTTTTCGTTAAGACAATCGTTTGCAACGAAATGAGTGTTCATAAGTCGGTAAATGTATTGTACGAAACACGCATCCAAATGATTATTGTTGTTAAATTTTTCCATTTCTAATGACGTCATCATTTTTTCTTTTCTCGTTATTAATTTGTAATATTCGGGCGTTATTATCGGACAAACGTAATCGACCTGAAAAATAAATAAAAAATTGAGGGAAAATAATAATAATAATAATAATAATAAAATTTATAATAAATAAATAAATAAAAATTCTTTTTTTTTTCATTTTTCTTTTACCTGATGAAAAGATCCCTCGATGAAAATTTGCGGATCCGATGTAACTAATTCCACGTGTTCTGATAAAATAAGTACACCGATTTGCGAATCGTCGTCGTCGTCGTCGTCGTCGTCGCCATCTTTTTTTTTATTATTTCTTAATTTTTTTGCTATTTCCGCTGCGTAATGTTCGCCATCTTGTGCAAATGTTAAAAATATTTTCAATGCGTATTTCTACAACACAAACAAACAAACAAACAAACGTGAGTTGAAATAAAAAATAAATAAATTTCCGTTTTATATTATTATTATCATCATTCATTAGTATTACTTTTTTTCTCGGTGGCGGTTTGTAATTATTATCATTATTATTATTATTTTTATTATTATTATTAATGATGCGGGTCGATTTATCCAATCTTTCTTTAATGAATTTCATAAAATTATTTTCCGAATCGTTATGATTTAAAATTTTATATTTTTCCACGACGACGCCATTAGATTCGTTGACATTCGACAACGAGTCGAACGATTCCGAATCGTGAACGGCTTGTTGTATTTTTTGCGTGACGTCATCCAAATTGTGTTTTAAATTTTGAAAAATGAATGGAGCCGGAGGTATTAATTTAGGTTTTATCATGGATTCCGTTTCGGAATAAGCAAATGAACTGTCGTAACTCGCGCTGCAACCTGTTTAAAATGTAAACAAAAAAATTTACATGAAAGATTCTCACTCACACTCGAGTAAATCCATGTAGAAAATTTTACCTTCGGATGTTGGAAGTGATTCGTAATCACTTGTGTCATCGATAACACTATTATTTATGTTCATATTATTACATTGTAATATGATGTCTGCTAATGCTGAAGAAATAAGAAAAAGAATATTTTATAATAATTATTATTATTATTGTTTTTAATGCGAATAAAGAAGTACATAATTTTTTTTTTTTTTTTTTTTTTTTTCTTACTGTTTATCGAATTTTTTATCCTGCTTAAAACGTCAAGTCTTCCCATTGTATGTAATGCTTTTAGTATATTTCCAATCGATGCTTTCTCATATTGAACATATGCTAATAAAACATTAAAACAAGGATCTTCTTTACTGAAATTATTGTGATTGATTACCTGAGCAATAAATAATAATAATAATAATAATAATAAAAGTATTCAAAATGTAATAAAGTTAATTAACGGAAAATATGATTAACCTTGAGCAAGCTAATGCTAAGTCCTAAATGATAACCTAAACTTTCCCAACCTGCATTTGTTATTTTATTGGGTGTTTCACTTATGTACAAACATAAATTTTGTAAGGTTTTCAAATCCTCAAATAAAAAACCTGCATGAATTGATGATGTTTTTTTAATCAAGTGTAATATCCATTCTGTTGTTTCCGATGATGTTTCCAAAAGTGCTTTTGCTCTGAGTGTTTCCAATTCAGGATTTGGTACAACATTCCTTCTAAAAATTTATATTCATATCAGGTTTGTGTTTTTGAACATTTTCTATTATTAGAATTACTCAGAGTGACATATCAAAAAATGTTTTTATGAAAAATCTTCAGGGAGAGTTCATAAAATATAGAATTTAATAAAATGACCAACCTGGAGTTAAGCATTATAATTAGTTGTAATAATTAATTTATTATTTCATGAATTATATTTATTTATTTTAATTAAAAATATTACAAGTTAATAAAATAAATAAACATAATACGTAATCAAAATTTGTTTTTATGCCAGCAGAACACTTTTTTTTTTTTTTTTTTTTTTTTTTTTTGATTTCCGTATTGCCAACTTAAAAAAATTTATTTCGCGTTAAAAAAAAAAAGTAGTGAAACGACTTATAACCGATTTTTTTATTTTAAAATTAAAATGTTAATAATTTTTGAAAAAAAGTAATTTTTTATAGGAAAAGTAATAGAGTTTATTAAAAATTTTGTGATTAAATTTAACGAGAAAAAAAAAAAAAGAATTTATTATACAATTTTTCAACTGTAGGTAATAAAAAGTAGTAATATATTATTATCACATGTGATATTCCCTTTAGATATGAAGAATTCGATAAATATTTTTTTATTAAAAAATAAATTAATATCATAATTTTTAATTTGAAATTTTTCACGTGTTTAAAATGTATATATATATATATTGACGTGTGAGAGAAAGTTTTTTTTTTAAAATCAGTTAATTATGGAAAATTTTAAACTATTAATAGTTGGTGCAGGTGCATCAGGTATAGCTGCTGCGGTAAGATTACTCGAAAATGGATTTAGTAATTTTCGAATATTAGAAGCTGGTTGTAGAATTGGAGGCAGAGTGCACACATCATTTTTAGGTAAAAGTTTTTTTTTAAAAAAATTTGTCATAAATTAAAACTTTTAAGTAATGCGAAAACTTATGTCATGACGACAATTCAAAGTTTCCATATTGCATTTTAGGAAAAGAAACAATTGAAATAGGAGCAGAATGGATTCATGGCGAACATAATAATTCTGTTTTCGAATTGGCTGATAAGTATGATCTCACAGACAAAAATAATACCCTAAAATTAGATATGACAACTTTTTATGATCATTCGGGTCATAAAATAAATAAGGAGATTAGCACAGCATTAGTTTCAGCTTTTCATAAAATTATTCACATCAGTGATAAAAATTTAGACGAAACAGTTCTTAACGAATCAGTCGGAGATTATTTTAATACAGAGTATGTTTTTTTTTTATCACAAAATATTATTACGACGGATAATAAAATTTTAATTTCATGCCTTTTGATAATTATTTTTAATTTTGAAATTAAAATTACTAATGAAGTAATAATTTTTTTTTTTAGATTCAATAAAATTATTGAAGATTTGAAAAAAAAATATAATATTAACGATAGCTTGTGTCAAAAATTTGTTAATTATTTTGAAAAATGGCAAAATGGTTTAGATGGTTCGCATTCATGGCATGAAACTTCATTGAGAGGACAATTAGAATATTGGGATTGTCCTGGTAATCAAGGAATTACATGGAAAAATAATCGCTTTAGCGCCTTGTTTAATATTCTATCGGTTAGTGAATTTGTTTTTTTTAAATGAAATAAAACTTTATGAAAAACTTATGTTGGATTGTTTCAGGGAAACATTCCTGGTGTTTCAAAACAGTATCCTGTCGAAGAAAAAGTTTTATTTAATAAAGAAGTTAAATTTATCAAATGGAACAAAGAATGCGATAAAAATGTTCCAAATGTTTTAGTTACTTGTACAGATGGATCAATGTACTCTACAGATCACATTTTGCTAACTTGTTCTTTAGGTGTTTTAAAAGAAAAGAGTACTAAATTATTTTCACCAGCATTACCATTAAAAAAACAACTTTGCATTGAGGTAAGTCTCGTACATCATTTTTAAAAAGTATCAAAACATAAAAATTTAATTTAATAATCATTTTTTTTAGAATTTGGGATTCGGAACTGTGGATAAAATATTTTTAAAATTTTCACATCCTTGGTGGGCAGAAGACGTGACCGGTTTTGGATTCTTATGGTCAGAAGAAGAAAGAAAAAATGACAACACTGGATGGTTATCTGGTGTAATATGTTTTCATCCGATAAATAAAAAAAGTTCCATATTGAGAGGTTTTATACTCGGTGAAGCTGCTCGACATATGGAAACTTTACCCACGAAAGAACTCATTGAAGGATTTAACTACCTGTTTGAAAAATTTTTGGGTTCGACATTTACCATATCATCCATTCAAGTTTGTTTGACATCGAAATGGTATCAGGATTCTCATTTTAGAGGATCATACAGTTGTAGATTAATGAAAACGGAGGAAGCGGATGTAAAAGCACGTGATTTAGCAGAACCAGTGTGCAACGTTGAAGGATTACCCGTTGGTTTTTTTTAAATTTTAATACCTTTGTAAATTATTTAGATAAGGAAAAGCTTAAAAAAAATTGTTTTATCATTATAGATTCTTTTATTCGGAGGTGAAGCTTCTCACGATAATTATTTTTCAACAGTTCATGGAGCAGTAGATGCTGGACGAAGGGAAGCTAACAGGATACTTCCAGTGATAATGTAAGTCATATCTATTAAATTTTATTGGGCGACATTTTAACAGTTGAAAATTTTTTTTATTTTTTTAATTTTGTTTTAAATTAGTACTTGTTAAAAAAAAAAAACAATCACAATGTGAGTCATGTGTTGAAACATGATGACATGAAATCTTTTGTTTTGTTTAGGATAAAGAAACCTACTTTTGAAATACATCAGTAAAAAAAAAAAAAAAAAAAAAAAAATGAGATGGATTCAATATTATCCAGTTTGAATTATTTTTTGTACTAAAAAAAAAAAAACAAAAAAAAAAAAATGTATATGTTGTAAGTAAGAACCAAAATATATAAGTTTTTAAAGGGAGTGGGAAATGGGAGAGAAACCTTGTACCTTGTTTTTTTTTTTTTATCTGTTGGGAAATGTATTGTTTTGTATTATTGGTATAATTTTGATTCTTTTTTAAATATTTTATAATATTACTTTTTGTTTTTTTTTTTTTTTGTAGTTAATTTGTCTTTCTTTTCAAATTCTAAATAGATAGATGGGTTTGTTTTTTTTTTTGCATAAGGCGCAATATGGTCGACATATTAAAAAATGAAAACGGACAATTTTTTTTTTTTTTTTTGTTTTATTTCGCAGGAAAAAATCCAAATTACCGAAAAATTATCAGGTTGTTATAGTTGGAGCTGGAATAAGTGGATTAGCCGCGGCGAATTACCTTCGCGAAAACGGGATAACCGACTTGATCGTTTTGGAAGCACAATCCGTTCCCGGGGGAAGAATACGTTCCGTGCAAATGGAGGATTATCATTTGGAATTGGGAGCACAATGGATACACGGGGAAAAAAATAAAGTATTTAAAATATGCGAGGAAAATCGTTTGTTGACGGAAGAACACTCGGGAGAGGGAGAAGGATTGTACCTGAGAGAAAATGGCGAAACGATTGATGAATCACTCGTTCGAGAAATCGATGACGTCATAAAAAATATATTGGAAAATTGTGAAAATTACTACTACAATGTGTCGTCAATGGGATTCGATGAAAATTATCATAATTCCATCGGTAATGAACTTATGACTAAATTTAATGAGTATCTAAATGAACATTGTGCGGAAGATTCGGTTAAGGTAAAAGAGATAAAAAGGGATTTGTTGGATTGGCACACGAGATTTCAATTAATCGATAATTCTTGTTCGGATTTGCACAATTTATCGGCGAAAGCTTGGGGCCTTTTTAAATTTTGCGGCGGAAAGGATTACGTTAATTTTAAAAAAGGTTATTCCTCTCTGATCGACGTTTTAATCAATAGCCTTCCGGAAAATTCTATCGTTTACGAAACTCCCGTTCAACGTATCGATTGGGTTTCCGAAGACAATAAAACGAAACGCTCAAATATTACTCCGTACAATGATAGACAATATAATAATAATAATAATAATAATGTAAAAATAACATGTAAAAACGGTTTGACTTTTTACGCACAACACGTTATTGTTACTTGTTCGTTAGGGTATTTGAAATTAAATTATAAAACAATGTTTTATCCGCCATTACCGAATTATTTATCCGAGGTAAGTAAACGTTTATATTATATTTTATATAAGATTTTCCATCATCGTTTTATTACATTAACGTTTGCGACGGAAAGGAAAAAAATAATAATAATAATAATAAAATCCCTTTTAAAAAAAGTTTTCCCTTATTTTACCTTTCAGGCGATCGAATTATTAGATTTCGGAGTCCTCGACAAAATATTTTTAATATACGAGAAAAAATGGTGGGATTCGGGTGTGAAAGGTTTTCAATTGGTTTGGTCTCAGAGTGTTGAGTCGGAGGGAGAGAGAGGGAAACATTGGGGTAAATACGTGACGGGTTTCGACGTCATCATCAAAGACAAACCCGTTCTGTTGGGTTGGATCGGAGGAGAAGGAGCGAAAATCGTCGAACGATTGACGGAAGAAGAAATCGGGAGAGACGCGACGGATATATTGAGAAAATTTTGCAACAGGACGGACGTTCCGCACCCTAAAAAAGTCATCAGGTATAAACAATTATCATTAGAACGATCGATCAGTCATTCATTCATTCATTCATTCATTCTTTTTTTCGTTTCGTTAAAGATCGACTTGGTGGTCAAACGAATACGTAAGAGGTGGATACAGTCACATAACCGTGAAATGTGACGAGCCTAAAATAAACGGATCTAATTTAGCTCAGCCCGTGTACACGACGGTGGTGGCGGGGGCGGGGGCGGGGGCGGCGGCGGCGGTGTCGAAATCAGGCACAACTCACAAGGTAAAATGAATATTTTCAATGTTAACGCAATGTTACGTTACGTATCATATTGGATAAAGATCGGAAACGATCCTTAAAAAAAAAAAAAAAAAAAACGTGAATAAGGTTTTTCACTACTCACGATGATTAATTAAATAATGATAATATTTACATATAAATTAAAAGTCGAATCAAAGAAACTGGAGAAAAAAAGGGGGTGGGGTGGGGCGAAAAGATATTTAGAAAGTTAATAATGATTATTCAATTACCCTAAAAAAAAAAAAACCTTGAATAAATTTATTATTTAGCTTGGGGGGTACGAACCTGGAATTGCAAGTGGAATGACCGACGAACTTGACAATGTGGAAAAAAAAACCCTGAAGTAAAAGGGAGTAGAAAATTACATATGTGTATTATTATTATTATTAATTAGGTTTAGCTTGGGGGGAGGTTCTAAAACGGATAGACAAAGAAGAGAGAGAGAGAGAAAAAATCAACAGATTTGCCAAAAAAAAAAAAAAAAAATGGCGGCTAATTTTTTCTGTCTCTTTTTCTTTATAGAAACCTACAATTTTATTGGCGGGAGAATGTACTCATATGAATTATTTTTCAACCGTTCACGGAGCCTACGAAAGCGGACAAAATCAGGCACGGGTCATATTGGACTATCAAAAACAAATCGATCATTAGGTTGATACAAATCAGGAATTTAAGGTTTTTATTTCATTTTCTTTTTTTATTTCTTCTCGTTCTGATTCATCGTTCGCCATTGCGATAGAACAGAACGGGGGGGGGGGTGGAGGGTAATTGTGTGTCATGTCATCCATTTTTAAAATTTTATACGTAAAAAATCACAAATATCGATGGCGTCGGTGACGGTGACGGTGACGGCGAATGTCTTTTGACGTTGTTGACCTTCAATCAATCAGGAAAGATTTTCTTTCTTTTTTTTTGTGAGAGTAACGGGTAGGGGAGAGAGAGAGAGAGAGAGAGAGAAGGAAAAAAAATTTAGGGCGTGTTTGCGTTCGTGCGTGTGCGGTCTCGAGATAGTTTAAACCTTGGAAATAAATGCAAGGAACTAGTATTGGATCGATATACCGATAGATCGATTCATCGATCGATTGGGAAAGTGAAGCGTGCAATCGAAAGATGAATCGATTTTTAAAAAAAAACCTTGTACTTCCGTTGCCACCTGCCTTTCCTCTCTCTCTCTCTCTTTCTTTCGTTCCCTTAAAAAAAAACGTTCCTATTACGTCACACGTTCGATTTTGTAAGAGCGTCGTTCGTATATCGTTGAGTAATTCACGAGAAGCGTAAAATATCGAACCCTTTCATTATATTAACGTAACGTTTTATATAAAGTTATGAAAAAAATATTTTATGATTTTATTGGGAGAGAGAGAGAGAGAGAGAGAGAGAGAGAAACACACGTAACGAATTTTTTTTTCCATTTAGTCATAAATTAGTCAGTCAGTCAGTCAGTGAATAATCACCGCCGAAATTTCTATTTTTTTCTATTTTTATTACAAAAAATGACGCCGATTTAATATTATATACGTGATGATAATGATAAGAGTGATAAGAGAGAGAGAGAAAATGTTTTTCCCGATTGCAATAATACGAATGCATTTAAATATCCATGTTAGTGTATATTAGCGTAGAAAAATAAATTTTGTAGTATATTTTTAATAATAAATTGTTTTTTATTGTTATTAAACAATTGTTTGAATCATTATTATTATTATTATATTATTTAGAAAAAAGTCGAGCATTATCATTATTATTAATGAATTAATGGATATGTTGTTTTCGTATCGAAAGGTTCCCATGTCATATAAATTTTTTTGCATAAAATTAAATAATTTATATTATTATTATTATTATTATTATTATGGCACACGAATCGTGGGAATTTTTTTTATTATTATTATTATGTACTATCGCGGTTAAGTTAATTTATATTATTTTGCAATTAATAATAATAATAATAATACTTTTTTGAGTGCTAAAAAGGAAATGGGCGTGGCACTATGACACACACAACACCAAAGTTTTGATTCTATATCATTTTTTTCTTTTTCAAATACCTTTCGGGTGAATTATTATCATTATTATTAATAGCGAGGGGGGTGGGTGTGTGCGTAACGTTTATTAATGATTCAATATCGATTTCCTGTAAATTTTGCGATTGGTTTGAATGATTTGGAGAGTAAAATTGGAAGGTTTCGTAATTTGACAACGTTGGAAGAGTCCATAAAGATCTCAAATGATGATGGGAGGGGGGGTGGGGGAGGATTCGACGAGTTTTGAACGGGGGGATTATAGGTTATGGGAAAAATGCTCGAAGGATTTGTGGTGCGTGTGTGCGTGTGTGCGTTTTCGTATTCATTTCCTTAATTTTTTTCTTTTTTTGGTCTCAAGGATGTTTAGAGAGTGTCTCGTTTCTTGTAATTTATACTCTTGTAAAAATTTTCAGGCACGATTGTTCCGGATATATATTAAATTTTCCATTATTATTTAATTTTTTTTTTTTTTTTTTTGTCAGGTTGATTTATTCATTATTAATTTATTTTGTTTGTTTGTTTGTTTGTTTGTTTGTTGTTGACGTGGGTGGTATTTAATTTCGCTGGATAAAGAAGGATTGAATTCTAATAGAAAATAGAATGAGAATTTTTTATTAAAAAAAATGAAAATAATTTTATATTAATTAAAAACTAAAAAAAAAAAAAGCCTTCTCGATTTACACACAGTCTTCATAATTTAGTCGGGAGAAAAAAAAAGAAGGAAAATCTAAAATGAATATTTAATACCGTATCCGGTGAAATGAGTTTTTGATGCGTCAACAGCAGAAGAATAAGCAACTCCGACTAAATTCTTTTGTTGTTGTGCAGCAGAAGACGTTTCGGATTGTTGATGGTGTTGTGGAGAAGAAGAAGAAGAAACGTGGTATTGGTGTTGAGATGATGGTTCGGTATATTCTGGACCTGTTGATACGTGGTATTGTGGAGATACTGTCGTTGGAACTTGATATTGAGCAGCTACCGACGGGGATTGATATTGAGCAGCTACCGACGGGGATTGGTATTGAGCAGCTGATGGCACTTGGTATTGTTGTTGTTGTTGTTGTTGTTGTTGTAGGGCACCAGTTGCCAATTCATATTGTTGAGCAGAAGATGTTGTTTGATAGTGTGGAGCCGATGTTGGGAGTTCGTATTGTTGCGGAGATGCGGATTGATATTGCGGGCTCGGAGTTTGATATTGTTGTGGAACGGCGGCTTCGTATTGAGAACTTGAAGATTGGTGGTAATGTTGTTGTGGAGCTGGGGTTTGATATTGACCGGCAGACTGATAAGCAGCAGCGTCGTGATATTGCGAAACAGCAGATTGGGGAAGGGTAGATGGTTGATATTGAACTGTTGGATCTTGATACACGCTCGATGTTAAACTATTGCTTTGTGGAGGCTAAAAAAAAAGAAAAAGAAAATTTATAGAATCGTGCGTTATAATAATAATAATAATAATAATAATAATAATAATTCGTGATTGTTTTAATTATTGAAAAAAAAAAAAAATATGTAAAAAGAGAAATTGTTATGTTTTTTTTTTTTTGACGAAATTTTTTAGTTTCGAAATTGGGACTATAAAGTTAATGAAAAAACATGAAACTGGCAATTTAACAGAAAGGAGAAAGGGGGGGGGGAGGGGGAGCATAAAATCAATTTTTTTTTTTTATCAATTCCAATTTCGATGTTTAACCGCTTCGATGCATTAGAAGTGAAAACAAGTTATTTTGCTCTCTTTTATTTGTTGTTCACTAGTAACCGTATTAATATTACGTAATCCTTTCATAAAAGCCATTGCATAATTTTTTTTTTTTTATAAGATGAATAAGCATATTAGAATTAAAGATGAAAGAGAAAGAAAGAAAACAATCGCGAGGTTGTTTAATTATTATTATTATTATTATTTGTTGTTGTTGTAATTAAAACTTACTTGGGCGGTTGATGATTTCGTATCCAATTGAGTTTGATAATGTTGAGCTTGGAGTTGTTGTTGAAGTTGTTGTTGGTATTGGGCTTGAAGTTGTTGTTGAAGTTGTTGTTGGATTTGTTGTTGTAATTGTTCTTGGTATTGACTTTGAAGCTGAAGTTGATACTGTTGATCTTGTTGAGAGTATTGAGGGGATGAAAGGGAACCGTGTTGTTGGGATTGGGATTGAGATTGTGGTTGTACGGCAGATTGATGAAGACCCGTTTGTTGACCGACGGTTTGTTGAGCTACGGCTTGTTGAGTGGATGCTTGGTGAACGGTAGATTGATGAAGAGCCGTTTGTTGAGCAATGGCTTGTTGAACGGCCGCTTGTTGAGCGGCTGCTTGTGCGGCCGCTTGTTGGGCGGCAGCTTGATGAGCGGCAACTTGTTGAGCAGCAGCTTGATGAGCAGCAGCATGTTGAGCGGCAGCTTGTTGGACAGCAGCTTGCTGAGCGGCAGCTTGTTGAGCAGCAATTTGTTGAGCGGCTGCTTGTTGATGGGCAGCAGCTTGATGACTCACATGTTGATTTTGATCAAGAAGCAATTGTTGCAAGTGATAGTTAAGAAATTGTGGATCGACTTGATAATCCAAACTGTTTTGTTCTGATTTTCCTTCTTTGACAACCGGAACTGACGCGGCAAAACCCAAAAGGGCGCATACGAATGTTACTTTCTACACCGCCAGAAAAAAATGAAACAACTTTGTCAAAAGGTTAACAAACATCAAGGACATTATTTCTAATGACTTTTAGTAAAAATAAACTAGGAACTACAGTTTTGTCAAACGGGTTTTTTTTTTTTTTATTTGGGAAAACGCCCCTTGCTCCGATCGCTTTTTTTCAAGGAAAACATGAGGACAAAAAGAGGAAAAAAAAAAGGGGACTGGTGATATTGAATTAGATCAAATCGGGATATTCTGGTTTTATAATGATAATAAGCCCAAAAAATTAATGCGGAAGGATAGTTAAAAAAGAAAAGAAAAGTATTCGAGAATGTGTTGGAAAATTTTTAATTAAAAAAAAAAAAAACAAAATAATAACTACCGGAATTTGTTTTGTGGTTATCATTGTTGATATAATTTTCACTGATAAGAACTCATTAAAAAATTTCCAGTTTTATGGAAAGTTATCGGTTCGGTTCACTCGAATAATCATTAAAATTTTCTTTTTCTCTTTTTATCTTTAAAAAAAAATTTTTTTTTTTTTTTACAACGGGTACCGACCGTCGCTACTGTCGAATTATTAAAATAATAACGATCCCCCCATTTTAAATCCCGGCATTTTGTTAAGAAAATTCCAAAA
>NW_002987850.1:640382-652882 GCF_000006295.1 Pediculus humanus corporis | reverse complement strand
TTTATAAAATCCATAAGTTTGGTTTATTAAAGATGTGTTGTGTAAAAGTTCAAACACGTTTTCCATCTCTTTCTATCTTATAGAATTTAATAGAAATTTAAATTTTAGAATTTAAATCGTGTCAAGTATACCCCTAGAGAGAGAGAGAGAGAGAGAGAGGGAGGGAGGGATAGGTAGTAAAGGATGTGAAAATTGTTTAAATAATTTATTAATAAAAAAAAAACAGTGAGTCTTTTGTTTAAAAATTATTTTAGTTTGTTGAGATGTCGTAGTTAATTATAGAAAAAAAAAATTTTTTTTTTTTTCTTGGTTGTCTTTTATTATTTTGGCACAGACAAGAGAGGCCAATGGTCAAATTAAAAATTTGG
Source organism: Pediculus humanus corporis (assembly GCF_000006295.1). NCBI lineage: Eukaryota > Metazoa > Arthropoda > Insecta > Psocodea > Pediculidae > Pediculus > Pediculus humanus. Next base: position 652,514 of record NW_002987850.1, on the reverse strand, counting down.
ATCGTTGGTTTAATTTTAAAAAAAAAAAAAATGTCTTTTATTTATTTATTACAAGGCTTTATAAATTTTTAAAAGAAAAAATGAAATTTTTTTTTTTTTTTTTCTACCTTTTGGTGGTGAGTTGCATACAATATTATTCAAAAAAAAAACATGCTACATATATATACACAATGTTGTTGTTTGTTGTTTGTTGTTGTTGTTATTGATAATATTCACATAACGTTCTTTCCTAGTGTTAATTAGTCATTTATCTCAACTTTATATTGTAATTTCGTATTTAATAATAATATTATTATTAAAAACCTGTTATTAAGAAATAAAAAATATATGCATGCATGTTGTTGTTGGTTGTTGGGTTGTAGGGAAATGGTTGTTTTAATGATGAATTTCTTAATTTAAAAAAAAAAAACATTATAAAGCTGACTGATAATAATCGTCAACTGATAGTGGTTGTTGTTGTTGTTGTTCAAATACTCTTTTTTAGTTCAATAACCTTACTTTTGATACTAGTTTCTTTTCGTTTATTAAATATATATATTTAGTTTTGTTGTTGTTGTTGTTTGTTTGTATGAGTTTTTGCATTTGTGAATTTCGACAAGTTTTAGTTTTTTTTTGGGCCCTCACAACTTTCACAATCAGCAAATTTTGTACAAGTTGAGAAAACTGATTTTAGCGCGCGAGTCACGTGATTTGACGTCACGTGAATGGCGCAAGCGCATTCTTGCGTTCGAGTGCGAGATTAATACACATATTAGTTTTAATATTTTATTTTTAATTTTTTTTTCTTTTTCTAGACTTTAACACGACGATGCACATATATTTTTTTATTATTTATTGTGACAGAATTATGAAGGTAAGAAATTAAATAAATTAATATATATATATATTTTATTTTGTGTTTGTGATTTAATAATAAATGCGAACGAAGAATATTTCTTCAAAATGGCGAAGGTCAGAATGGCAAATTGTAACTATTTGGCCTATGATTAATTAAGTGTGTTTCGATGTTTGATTGTGGAAAATATTTTAAAAAAAAATAGATATCGATATTGCTCAAGTTATTTTTTAATAAACTAAATAAAGTTTTTAAAAACTTTATTATTTTTTTTAAACGTATTCAATAAATATATTCGGGCATGAGGAAAGTTTTTTTTTTTTTTTTTTTTTTTCCTACTTCAGATAACGATAAACGTTTTTCTGGGTCATATTTTTTTTTTTTTTTAAGTTTTGCAGTTCGGGTAATTTCCTTTGTGTTCTTTAACCTTTATTTAAAAGAAAAATCAAGGTCATATTAAGGTTGCATTTGATTGACTTTCGCCGTGTGTTTGCATTTTCATGTTTATTAAATATTATAACTGATAAACATGCTGTAACAGACTTTTTTATTTATTTTAGTTTATACAGAAGTCGAAAGCCTACTCCTAGTGTTAATACATAACTCCTCTGATACAATTTTGTACCAGAAAGACATTAATAATAATTAATTGAATTCTGTGAAAAAAAAAAAAAAAAGAAAAAAAAAAAGTTGATGAAATTATTTCCAATGAGTTCGGTTAATGAAGATAGGTCTCTTACATCTGGAATTCCGATTCCACAATGGATGAGAATCAAGACTGAAAAGTAATTAAAATTTTCATTTTATTATTATTATTATTTATTTTAAATTTCTCATTTGGTTCAAAACTTATTTTTTTTGTTAAATGTTAACTTGAGTATAAATTTTTTTTTTTTTTTTTAACTTCTTAATTTCATAAGAAGTTTATTTGATTATGTAAGCTGTCATTTTATGGTTATATATATATTTAACAGGAGGTCATAGGCAATTGTTTGGCAGTGAAATGTTTTTTTTTTTTTTTTTTTTTCATTTTTTCTCTTTTTTATTTTAACTTTTAATAAAGTATTTAGTGAGACATAAAAAATTTATTTACTTTTAATATTATTCGAATGTTATTTAAGTTTAATTATAGTGATTTGATTACGTAGTGAAGTTTGTAAACATTTTTATTTGTTCTGTGTTGTTTAAGCTAACATTAAGTAAAAAGCTTAATCATTGTTTCTTTAACAAGATTTTGTTACTAAAAGTGATTTTGTTTTTATTTATTTTGCTCGATTAACTTTTGTTTTGTTTCGAGAAAATTAATTTTGTATTATATGATTTTAGTTATGGATTCGATCCGAGTACTTTATCTCCACCAACACATGAGGGGGATTTTTTTTACATCAAATATCCAAAACCGCAGCAAAGTGGCGAATCGGTTAAATTGAAAAGCATAAATGAAATAATAGAAGTGAAAGAGAGAGCATTTAACAAACACACTGATTCATGCAAACAATTCATTCCAATAATTCAAGACACTGTCAAGGTGGACAAACCGAAAGTAATGAAACCCATGGGAGTGGATGATGGTTTCAAGGGTGAAGGAGCTGCTTGTGGAGCTTCTGTCGTCGAAGTTGCTCATCAAATGATATCGAACAAGAACAAAACGATGAGACCTTTGACTCGAGTCGAAACGGAAGGAAATTTGTCACCGACATCATCGTATTTGAGAACTCGCCGAAATAGTAAATCCCTTCCCGCGAGCCCACTATCATCACCGATAACGAAAAGGAAAAACAATCATGGAAACAATTCAAATGGTTTGTTCGGATTGAATTTTCAAAGCGGGGAAAATAGTTTGCGTGGGAGCGACGACGACATTGATAAAAAATCCGGTTCGTCGTGGATACTGTCGAGTTTGTTTGCCGCATTGGAATCGACCGAGAGTAAAAAAAAAGATGGCGGCAAGGATGGGAGCGGTGGAATCATCGTCGACGTTAAAAATTCTAATAAAATGACCGAATATAATAAAGACAAATTGAAAAAAAAACCGTTGAATGAAACGACGGACACGGGAGTCGCCGTGGATTCCATAGCTCCGACCTCTGGAGTCTCGCAAAAAAATTCATTTTTCAAATCCAAACCGTATCTGAGAGATTTAAATTTATTAACTCCGACTTCCATGTAATAGAAACGTAAATGCTCGTGCTCGGATGGAAAGGAAACCAAAACCAAAAAAAATCATTTGTTGTGAACATTTCATTCATTTTTTCTCCATGTCTTCCGCCGTGATTGTCTTGTCTTTTTTATTCTCCAGCAGCACATTCTTCTGTCAATGTCATCGTCGAGTATGGAATTACGTATTACCATTCGAGATTAACAACATGGCGATCAAAGAATAAGAAAAAAAAACGATTCGTTATTTACCTACTCTGACGTCATAACAATAAATAAAAGCAATAAAAAAAAATTAATTAATTATAATCTTTAATTGTTTAAAAAAAAAACTTGCCCCCGCGTTAAATCAGGTACAAATCATTTTTCATAAAAAGTAATAATAATAATAATAATAATAAATTATATTTTTATATGAGAGCGCATATATATATATATATATTTATATTTTTAAAATATTACAGTAATAATAGTATTTGTAATCGCGTAATTAATAACCGTAAGAATAACATAAGAAAATAATAATAATAATAATAATAATAATATTTAATTTTCGTTGTTTGTTGTTTTTATTATTATTATTATGATTATCATTATTGTCATTATCATTATCATTGGCGTTACTATTATTTATTTATTTGTTTATTTATTTACATTTCTTAATTATTTATTTATTTTTTTTTTTTTTTTTTTATAAATTACTTTCAAAGTTTATTAGTTAAGTCGTGCAGGGGAGAGTGCGTGCGCGTGCGTGTAAATAATATTTTTCTCGGTTTTATTTTTTTTTTTTTTTTAAATTAAAGTTTGAACTTTGACATCATATCATTATTATTAATTAATTATTTTTTTTTTTTTTTTTTTGTAAATTCGTCGTGTTCTTATCAAACGCGAATGACCATATCATCACACATTCGCGCGGGTTTTTTTTCATTTAAAAAAAAAAACGAATTCGATTAAGAACCGAGGATTATTATTATGAGTGGGTAGGTACGTGCGCGGTTAAAAAAAATCATTTAATCTTATCTAATTAATCGACATGCTAATGTTTCAATCGATTAAAATTACGTGCATTTTGCACTCTCGCTACAAGTACACACAAGGTTGTACCTACCTACCGGATTGGATTAAATTATTATTATTATTATTATCCTCGCACGTATTGAATTTACGGAAAATAAAATTTTTAAATGTAATAATAATAATAATAGTAATCGATAATCATAATGATAATGATAATAAGAAAAAATAATTATAATTGTAATGAAGTAGAATTATGCTTTAATGAAGGCAGAGAAAGAAAGAGAAAAAAGTGCGCAAATGGTATATAATCGATGAATGAGATTTAATGACGAAATCCTTATTATTATTATTATTATTATTATTATTTATTTTGGGTCGGAATTATGGTAAAAGGGAGGGAAGAAGGAAAAAGAGAAAGAGAGAGAGAGAAAATGAAGGATTATTATCAGTCAGAGAGAAAACAAAATGAGGAAAGAAAAAAGGAAGAAAAGATTAAATGAAAAAGTTCGAAGAGTGCGTGTGTGTGTGTGCGTGTAGTGTCAAAAGGTCACACACCGCAAAGATTAGATTTATAAAAACGATTGATTGCCCCTTTTTTGTTATATTTACAACAATTTTATTTATTTATATTGTTTTTTTTTGTTTATTTTTATTTTATTTTATTTTATTTTTTACGATGATGATGATGATGATGTGAAAATTAAATTTTCGGGAAAATTTCTGTCGAAAAGAAAATTTTTTTTTTATTATTACGCAGTTGGAACGAGAATTTTTTTTTTAAATTTTTTATTTTGGGAAATTGTCCCTAACGTAGTGCGTGTGCGTACGCGAGCACGACAAAACAAACAACAAACAAATAAATGGGGGGAGGGGTAGGGGAAAAAGGGAAATAATCGATAGATTAATGGCGACGACGACGACCGTGTTATCAGTCAATATGTATACAAAATTGGGATTATTAAAAAGTTTGTTTGTTGTTTGTTTGTTTGTTTTTCGACCGATTAAACAATACGATACATTTTATTATTATTATTATTAATATTGTTGTTGTTATTTATATTTTATTTTATTTTGCCAAATTGTAAAAAGACAGAGAGGAGGAGGAGGAGGAGGGGGAGGAGGAATTCGATAAAATCTTGGCAAGATTATTTAATTATAACAAAAATACGGAAACGCGACATCATTTTTTCAATTGAATGAAAGCATAATAATAATAATTTTTATTTTTTTGCATTTCTGTTTGTTTGTTTGTTTGTTTGTTTGTTCTTTTGCACTTTTTTTGTAAAAGTTGCCAAAAACAAAATAATAATAATAATAATTTTAAATTGCATACAAAAATAAACACGTGAAAAAAAGAGGGGAAAAAAAATTACGTAAAATTTTTATGTTTGTTGTTGTTGTCGTAACAATCGTTTGTTATCATTGAAATTAAGGAACAACAACAAATATTTACCGTGATGCTTAAAAAAACGTTTATTTGTTTGTTTGTTTGTTTTTCGAAATGAAAAAAACTCTGGAGTGGTAAAAAAAAATTGTTTACGGCTTAACTTTGTCGGTTATTATTATTATTAAAAACATATGAATCATTATTATTATTATCGTTTATTCGATGATGATGATGATGATGAAAAAAGACAAACAAGTTTTTTTTTTTTTTAAATTTAAAACGGATTTTTTATTGAGTATGCAATTATTTAAAGAGAGAGAGAGAGAGAGGGAGGGAGGAGGAAGAAGAATAATCTTGCCAAGATGTGGGTTTAATTTTTTTTTTTAATTAATTTATTTTATTAATTAATTAATTAATTTGTTTAAATGGAATTATTTTTTTTAAATGCCAGGTAAATATTTAACAATAAAACGAAATGTCGGTTTTTTAATAATAGACGAGAGGAGGGGGAGGGGAGGGGAGAAGGGGGAGGGTAAATTGATAAAAATGTCGATGAGAAATTGTGTGAAAAATTTTTCTTTTTTTTGGCTCGACCGTTACTATTTTTTTTTTTGTTAATGATTCATTTTATTATTATTATTATTATTATTATTACATCGAACGATGGGTCATTCGTTGACTTGTTTAAATTTAAAACGAAACGCTTAATTAAATAAATAATAATAATAATAATAATTATTATTATTATTATGAGAATTTGTTTATTTTCGGATTTTAAAAAATTGTGCGCATATTTTTTCTCATTTGCGTTATTTCTTCGTTTTCGAAAAATAATAATAATAATAATAATAATAATAATTTTTTTGTTATTGTTTAATCATTTGTGATAAAATACAATTTGAGATATGATATGAAATATTCGTGTGGATACATTTTTCTTACACGAAATCGAAAAATGATGGCGTATTTACACAACTTGAAAGTTTTTCATGCGTGCGCCTTAAAAGTTTTACGCTATGCAAATTGTGATACGTTCGCGATTAGAAAGTTGCCGCGTTTGATAAATTGTAAAATTTCGTTAGGATTGAATATTTAAAAAAAAGAAAAGAAAAATGAAGAGAAAAAGACGTTGAAACGTTAAAAAAAATTTAATTTATTGCGTAATTAATGAAAATATCGATTTGGTATCATAAAGTTACGATTGGGCATAAAAAAAAAATTTTCCGAATGATATAATGATATGTATGATAACAAATGTCATAACAATGTGTTTTTATTTTTTTTTAATGATTTAACCAAAGAAAAAAAAAATATTTATCGAATTTCGTAATCGACAATAATTAATCATATGATATGACTAAGGAAATATGGCGTTTAAAAAAAAAAAGAAAAGAGAAAAAAGGAAAAAAAAAATTTCAAGTATAAACATTTAACCCTTAGGCAAAATCCTTCCCACCACATTAGCCTTATATGTTTTTTTTTTTTTTTTTCTACCGTATTAAAAAAAAAAAACAAGTGAAAAATTATCGATGCCCCTCCTCCTCCCTCCCCTCTCCTCTCTCCCCTCTCCACTCACCTACCTCCCCTCTCATCCCACACCCTCCTCCCCTCCATAATAATTAATAATAATAATAATAATTCGTCAATCGCGGTCACACCTTAAAATTTTTTTCATTTTATTTAAAAATTTATTTAAAAAAATTATTATTATTATTATTATTATTATCAATTTCACTCATTTTGTGAAATGTTTTCCTTTTTTTTTTTTTTTTTTTTTTTTGATAAAATGACGTAATTTTTCTCGTTTGTGACGTCATAAACGAGACAAATTTTTTCGGTTGGAAAATTTATTCTTATACAAAAAATTAATAAATTAATAAAACAATTTCAAGTTTTATTTATTTATTTATTTATTTTTAAAAAATTTATTAAATTACCCTGGAGTAATTAAATGTTCTAGTTTTTTTTTTTTTTTAAAGCCCTTGACTCTATTTTTTTAAGTAATAGTAGCTGTAGTAGTTGTAGTAGTAGTAGGAGGAGGAGGAGGAGGAGGAGTAGTAGTAGCAGTAGCAGTTTTTAAATTTAAAAAAAATTGATTGTCATTTACGTAACGATATCGATTCGTTTAATTTAAATTAATTGTTGTTTCTTTTTTTTTTGAAAAACTATTATTATTGTCATTATCATTATTATTATTACTATTATTTATGTATTTATGGAAACTTGTAAAACTATGAAAATATCGTATGATTTTTTTTGTTTTTACGTTGCCACGTTGATCACGATTTTTTTATATTTATTGTTATTATCGAAAATCGATAAATCGATTTTTATATAATCGATAAAAATTATCAAATCGAATTGACTGGAATTTATGACTGGAGAAAAGGTTTAGAATTTGAAAAAAATTGTAAAAAATTAAATTTAAATTCATTTTTTTTTTTTTATTTAAATAATTTTTTTAAATTTGCACATAAAATTTTTTTTCTTTTTTTTTTTTTTACATTGAAAAAAAAAAAAAAATTATTATTATTATTATTCACTAATCACTGGTTGTTTGGGGTAAAATTTGCGGGGGGTATATTTGGTTGGGGGGTATAATAATAAAAAAAAAAAAAAAAGAACACGTAAAATAAATTTTTTAAATTTTTTTTTTATTTTTTTTTTATTTAATTTTTAATGTACACAAAATTTAAAACATGACTAGTGAAATATGAAATGATTTTATTTTTGTGAACATGTTAGATAATAATAATTTTTTAAGGAGAATAGTATCTCTCAAGAAACTATTTACCATCCGTAGTTGTGTCCGTATCCGTATCCGGAAGAGTAGCTGAGGTGAGAGACGGCTGGGGCAGCAGAGTAGGTGGAGACGGCTGGAGCGTATCCGGTGGAGTAGGAGGTAGAGAAAGATGGAGCGTAAGAGGCAGAGAAAGATGGGGCGTAGGAAGAGAAGGAAGATCCGTAGGACAAAGCTGGGGCAGCAGAGACGGAGACGGCTGGGGCAGCAGAGACGGAGACAGCTGGGGCAGCGGCAACGTGGGCAACTCTGGAGACGGAGACGGCTGGGGCAGCAGCAACGACTGGGGCAGCAGAGACGGAGACGGCTGGGGCAGCGGCAACGTGGGCAACTCTGGAGACGGAGACGGCTGGGGCAGCAGCAACGACTGGGGCAGCAGAGACGGAGACGGCTGGGGCAGCGGCGACGTGAGCGACTCTAGAGACGGAGACAGCTGGGGCAGCAGAGTAAGAGACGGAGGAGACGGCTGGAGCAGCAGAGTAAGAGACGGCTGGGGCAGCAGCAACGGAGACAGCTGGGGCAGCGGCAACGTGGGCAACTCTGGAGACAGAGACGGCTGGAGCAGCAGAGTAGGAGACGGCTGGGGCAGCGGCAACGGAGACAGCTGGGGCAGCGGAGTAAGAGACGGCTGGAGCAGCAGCTACGTGAGCGACTCTAGAGACAGAGACGGCTGGAGCAGCAGAGTAGGAGACAGCTGGGGCAGCGGCAACGGAGACGGCTGGAGCAGCAGAGTAAGAGACAGCTGGAGCAGCAGCAACGGAGACGGCTGGAGCAGAGTGAACGGAGACGGAGGAGACAGCTGGAGCAGAGTAGGCAACAGCTGGGGCAGCAGCGACGTGAGCGACAGCTGGAGCAGCAGCAACGGTGGCAAGAGCTGGAGCGGCAACAGAGCTACGGAAGAAGCTAGTGCTGTGGGATCCGAGGCCGAGGGCACCTCCGTGTCCAAAAGAAAGAGCTGGAGCAGCAGAGTAGGTAGAGACAGCAGATGGAGCGCTCAAAAATCCAGCGTTGGCAACAGCCAAGAGGACAGCCAAGACAGCGAACTGATTCACAAAAAAAAAAGGTAACAATTTTAATTTTATAATATCCACTGCGTGTGATTCACAAAATCCTTTTTAATTTTCTTAATTTTTTTTCACACGTAAATAAAATTCAAAAAAAAGAAAAAAAAATATTATTAAAACTTACCTTAACGGCCATTTCGATAAAATTGGTTTTTTAGGAATCGGATTCCACACAATAGCAAAGGTAATAGTTGAATGATAATTTCTTCGAACTCCCCATTTCTTTTATAATAACCCCAGAAAACGTTACACAAACTTGATTCAAATCATCTGTATATGGTATCGATATGTGCAAACTCAACATCCCTACCACAGTGAAATCACCGATCCCAGTCCTACTCGTTCCATAAACTCACAATAGCGCTTACGACGCGAATTAATAATAATAATAATAATAATAATATTAAATTAATTTTTTTTTCGGCACGATTTTTGCTAATTTTTCACATCCCGGAGGCATTTAAGGAATTAATCAATCACTTTAGGCATTCCCGGTTTTTTTTTTTTTTTTTATGAATCGATTTCAAACGTGTTGACAAAACCTATATAAAAAAAAAAATTAGAATATTTATTTATGATAATAATAATAATAATACTAACGAAACCGGTGATAATGATAATGATAATAATAATAATAATAATATTTTTTTCGAATTTTAAATTATGCACAGATTATCCTAAATTTAATCGTAAATAATTTACATAATATCAAATCCCAATTTATTAATATATTTTTAATTTTTTTTTTTTTACATTAATATTAAAAATGTAATACTATAATTAATATTTTCATATATTTTATTATTATTAATATTATTATTAATATATGAATAATTTTAATTAAATTAAAGATATGCACGATGTTTAATTATACGTAACGAATTTTAATTAGAAATCTCGCGTTTATGCGAAAATTTTTTTTTTTTTAAGTTTTTTGCTTCGAAAAAATTTTTTAATTGTGTTATTTATTTATTTTTCAGGTATAATTAATAAGGATAACAAAAAAAAAAAAGAAAAAAAAAACGTGAGAAATCTCGTGATTTATTTTTTACTTCCTGCTCTACGATTTAAAATAACAAAAAAAAAAAAAAAAAAGAAAGAAAAAAATTTTTTTTTCCGCCATATTCGTTTACTGTTGTTTGTTTACATTCTTTTGTTTTTGTTTTTGAAAATTTCCATAGAGGGTGAAAACGTATCGACAGATCAGACGACATTTTTGATTCGTTCATTTCAGTAATGACGTCACACGTGTTAGTGGCGTGATCTAGTGAAGATGATATCGAGTCGTGATCGCGTTGCTGTAATCTTCAAAATTTTTTGTGCTAACCGAAAAAAAAAAAAGAAAAAAGAAAATTTAACGATTTTTCCGGCGCCTGGATAAATATTTATTATGTGATGAGATTCGCCGACATTAAATAAAAAGGTATGTATAATTATTATGTATTTAATTTCATTGGGAAAGTTATAATTAAAGTTGTAATTATTTGCATTGAGGCATGTGTTAGTGCATTTTTTAAGCAATATGGAGGCAACCTTACTTTACCACATTGCAATTTTTTTTTTTTTTTTTTTACACATGTGGTTGTCGTTGTCGTGATTGTTTATTTACAGTTTTAACTTTGTATAACTTGCAATGATTATCATTAACTATAACAAATATAAATCCATACAAACGGGTAAGGTTCTTAATTGTTTAGAAACAAAAAAAAAATTGGTTTATAGGTTTTTTTGTGTGTCCAAATTAATAAAAACCTGATTTACTTTTTTTTTTTTATCAATTGGTAAAAAAAGTAAAATTACAGTAATTTAAAAAACATTCAAATAATGAAAAATTATTTTCTTAACTAATAATAATAATAATAATTTCAATCATTCTTTTGTTTGTTTGCACAACGTTTTAAATGTTTAATTTGATGTAACAAAAAAAATAATACAGGAGCTATGGCGGCCATGAGCAATCGTTTTGTAATTTTTTTTTTTTTTTGCAAGTGTCCCACCTTAAAGGAAAATTTTTTTTTATTTATATAAAACCTGTTCGAAACTTCTCGTATTGATTCCGATAAAAAAAAAACAATAAAAAATAAGGTAAAATTAATACTAAAAAAAAAACACGTTAATGCTGACGTGTTGTTACGTCATTACGAAAAATGTCATTTTATAATATCTCAAAAAAAAAAAAAAAATTTCCGCCATCTTTGTGTTTACCCCCCAATAATAATTTTTTTATTTAAAAAAAGGATCGTTTATGACATTTTCTAGGCATTTTTCGCATTAAAAAAAAAAATTAATTTTTCGTTAGTAATTATACGATTGTAATAATTGGTAGTTTGTTGTAGTGGTAGTAGTGGTAGTGGTAGTGGTAGTGGTATTAGTAGTGGTAGAGGTAGTGGTAGTAGTAGAGTGTGATCAATTATAAAATTTATTATAATTTTTTTTTTTAAACGAAGGTTTTTTTTTTTTTTTTTTTTTTTTTCGGGCGTTGAAATTGACGGGGGAGTAAATCATTCGAGTTTTGTTTTTTTTTTTTTTTTTTTTCTTTCGTCGTTTTCGAAAAAATTTTTCAGTATTTCCGGTTATTTGTAACCGCGATTTAAAATATATTATTATTAATATTATTATTATATTAATGGCTTTAGGGTTTGTTATAATTTATACGGTTGATGTGTGTGACCGTAACTAGTTTTTTTTTCTCGTGTAAAATGATGAAATCCAAATTTTTTATATCAAAAAAAAAAAAAAAAATTAAATTGACTGTCTGACTGACTCTCTGATTTTCTAATTCCACGTAATGGATTTTACTTTCTTTTCGTCGTGTTCGTTTGCCACGATAATAATAATAATAATAATATAAGTCGTATTTTTTTTTTTT
>NW_002987850.1:585624-640000 GCF_000006295.1 Pediculus humanus corporis | reverse complement strand
ACTTTGTGTGTCGATTTGTGATTAATTACGCCGTAAATTATTATTATTATTATTATTCATTTGAAAAAATATTTTGATGAATAATCAAACGATTTTCCGATAATCTTCCTCCCCCTTTTTTTTTGTTTTTCAAAAGGTGGTATTTATCATCAGCAATTCGGGAAAAAGTCTTATACCTACGAAATGTTAAGGATAAGTCGTAATAAGATTTTATAAAAAACGAGTCTGCCATTTTGTCGGTTGTTGTGCCCCACAAATTTATGATTAATCCAGGTTTTCCAGGCATACCTTCGTCGTCGTCGTCGTCGTCGTCGTCCATATTTTTTTTTTTTTAATGCCACACACGAGTGGAGAGAGAGGAAGGGGAGAGGGAGGGAGAAGTAAAATGCGTTGTAATTATTCAAAATGAATAAATAATATGGAATCGTTCCCTCGGGAATTTTATTTTATTTTTTTTTTGTGAAAACGTGTAAGATTAAAACCAGAAAACAAGAAAACAAGAAAAAAAAAAAAAAAGGGAATTTCAAGACATTTTCAGGTGTTGATTTTTTTTTTTTTTCGAACACGAAGGAGGAAAGAAGGTTCGTTTGAGTCGTTTGAAAAGTAAATCAAGTTCTCTTAAAATTTCTGTCACGCGGAGGAGGGCGTGAACAACAAGAATCAATACGGACTTTGGTAGTAGTGGTAGTAGTGGTGGTGGTGGCAGTGGCAGTAGTAGTAATATATAAGTTTGCCTTGATATGGTTTTCACGATGCTTATTTGCTGTGCTTTACAGGGTGGAGCCATATTAGTCCTTGCCTCATTTAATCATTTTTTTTTTTTTTTTTTAAGGATGAATTACCCAACTTTAGTGTCCCAAATTTTTTTTTTTTTATATTCATGTAAAAAAAAAAAATCTCAATTTTTTTTTTTCTTATAAGGATTATTATTATTATTTACACGAATAAGCTTTTGATTTCTTCCTCTCTCTCTCTCCCTTCCCCTTCTCTCCCCTTCTTCCTTTCGGGGTCGTTTACAAAGTTGTTGTAGGAACTCATTATTATTATTAGTATCGCTACTATATAAAACAAACCAGATCACCGTCAAATGAAAAAACCCCCCAAAAAAAAAAAAAGTGTTTGTTTGTCTCACATTTTCCGTACAGCCGTTTGCTTGCTTGCTTTTCACCTTTTTTTTTTTTTTTTAATTAGATAATCAATTAAATAAATTTACCGGTCACTCGAGAATTCCGTTCTCATTTCCTTTTGAATAAATTTTTCTTTTTTTTAAGACTATTATTATTATTATTACCATCGCCATTTTTTTTCACTTTTGGGTTTTATAAAGAATTTATTAAAAAAAAAAATGAAATAATAATAATCACGATGTTGATAAAAGCGAAGGAGAAAAAAAGGGTTGATTTTGTCCAGAAGGCAATGATAATAATAATAATAAAATCTGGAGTCTATTACGTACAAACGTACGAACAAACAAACGATTTTAAAAAAATTTATTAGCAGTTTTAACAGACTTTTTTTATTTTTTTTTTTCCAGGTTTTGTTCTGTCGGCGATGCGATTTTCGCGGGTCACGATCCGGTCGTTTAGTGTTTACCATTTTCGAAAAAGGAAAAAAGGAAAATGAAAAAAAGTTTGGATTATTTGGATGAAAATGGCGGAGGATAAAAATAATAATTCAGGTTTGAAAACAACTTTTAATTTTTTTTTTTTTTTTTTTGTAAAAAAAAAATTATCATGAGAAATCGAGAGGTGGCCGCGACGAATGTTTAGTCATGCGAAATGATTAAAATTGACGTGTTGTAGTCATGTGAGTGTGTGTGCGTGTGTGCGTGTGCGTGCGTGCGTTAAGCAGAAAGGATCAAATTCCAAAATTATCGAAAAGAAAAAAAAACCATAATAATGATCGGGGCCGTATGGAAAACTTGCAAAGCAGCTTCCCAGGGTGTAGCTGACTAGACGGCCCGATAACCCAGACCTTGTTAACATAACATAAGGCATTTCTTCATCATTATTATCATCGAATGAGTCTCGGGGCAATTTTTATATATATATAATATAATATTAAAAGGTGAAAAATTGCGTAATTTCACTCTCCGAAAACCACCTAACTAACTTTCAGCAAGGTCGTTTTGGTAGGCCGTTTGTATTCCTAATGGGGAGAGGAGGGGCGGGGAGGGGGAAGAAATCGAGAATTTGTCGAGTCTTTTTATAAAAAAAAAAAAAAAATTGAATTTCGTGACATGGAAGAGCGAAAGAGAAGGGAGAAGTTGTTTTTGGGGAGGGATAGAGAAAGAAAAGTAGGATTGCGGTACCGTAAAATTATTATTATTATTATTATTATTTTTTTTTATGTTCGTAAAATTTTTTTTAAGAACGTTATGAAACCTGTGGGTACAACAAATTACAAATTGAAAAAAAAAAAAAAAAAAAAAAAATTTAGGAAGTTAACGACGAATGGAAGTTTACGAATAACTCGAACAGATTGTTTAAACAAACGTTTGTTAATAAAAAAAAAAAAATTTTAAATATGGCGGGTTAGGTAATATTTAAATTTGGTTTTTAATGACGTTTTTTTTTTTTTAACCGTTTATTTTAAATTATATAATTTAAAATTCACAGTTTCGTCGTGATCGCCCCGTTTGTCGTCCCATCGGCGTTTTTTTTAACAAACGACGACGACGAGAAAATTGGAGGAGGTTGATTTGGGGGATCCGCCTTTTTGTCCAAAAATCGAACGAAAAAACCTCCATCCGATTGAAATTTCCTGATAACGGATTTTAATGAAAATTAAAAATATCAATTCGCGTTGATAACGGTTGTTTAAAATAATTGTAAAAAAACAACCGTACAAACAATTTTTTTTTTTTTTTTTTCGGATTCGGGGACGACGATAAAATCATATTGAAAATTTTTACCGCATTAATTAGGGCTCGACACGAAAAAAAAGCAAAATTAAATATTATTATTATTATTATTATTATTATTATTATTATTATTATTATTATTATCATTATTATCATTACGTGAAATTACGGTAATATTATAAATAATTTCACGTCATTTTTCTCGTTTCGAATAACCACCGCCGCAAAAACAATAATAAGGTCAACGAAAAAAAAAAAAAAAAATTTTTTTTTTATTTATTTCAAATGTCTCTCGGGGCGTTTTCGTATTTTTTTTTTTTTTTTCGTAAAAAAAAATTTTTTTTTTTTGAAATTTTTTCTTCTGGAAAGTTCCTTTAGGAGGAGGAGGTAGAGGGAGGGTGGTGGATCGATTGAAAAGAGAGAGAGAGTCGGGAAGAAGAAAAAAACCTTTCTGGGGTTGGAATACGCCTCCATTATCCCCCGACTCACTCGCAAGAAGGGTTTGGCGGTATGGGGAAAAAAAAATGGCGGTACGCACGCACACAAATATTTTTATTTTTTTGGGTCGATCGATGCAATTCTCACATAATCGATCTTTATTTTATAATCCGGTAATTACAACTTGTTGTTGTTGTTGTTGTTGCGTTTGTCACATACTCGTTCGTGCCTGATCTGTCTGTTTGTCTGTTTGTTGGTTATCGTAGCGAAACCGAAAGTGAACTTAAACGAGTCTCGATACCGGGTTGTTGTC
Organism: Pediculus humanus corporis; assembly: GCF_000006295.1. Taxonomy (NCBI): domain Eukaryota; kingdom Metazoa; phylum Arthropoda; class Insecta; order Psocodea; family Pediculidae; genus Pediculus; species Pediculus humanus. Next base: position 636,386 of record NW_002987850.1, on the reverse strand, counting down.
GTGCCAAGAAAAACAATAATAATAATAAAATAACGTATATGCATTTTTGCAATTGCCTTATAGAATTATTATTATTATTTTCTTATGAATTGCATAATAAATTTACGGGCGATTCGTACGGAGGAAGGACGTGTCGTATATATTTTAAAAAAAAAAAAAAAAAAAAATACGACGTCCTTTCGGTTATGTGTGTTTGTGACTTTGGTTGTTTGTTCCACGCCCATTTATCTTTTAAACCGGAGATCACGACGAACCGGAGATTATATTTTTGTGTCTTTTTAAAAATTATAAATTATAATTTTCTAACGCGTAAAATGTCGTGTCGATAGACAAACAAATAAACAAACAACTTCCCGGTTTTTATCAGGAAATTTTTTTGTTTTTGTTTTTGTTTTTGTTTGTCGTAAATGCGAGGGAGTGTACGGAAGAATGAAAGAGAGAGGAGGGGGGAGCGGGTCGGATGGAATTTTTTTGGTTTTTTTCGATTTTTTTCGTGTTTTTCTCCGGGTTGTCGTTATCGTAACGTGGAAGGAAATTTTTTTTTTTTTTTCCACGGTTGTTGTTTAAAAAAAAAAAAAAAAAAAAAAAAAGTTTCGAAACTTTTCGAAAACATAAAATTAGCATAAATGCCGTTTTAAGGCCGAAATTAAACGACTCCCACTTAATTAATTTTTTTTAAAAAATGAGTCAATTAAATTTTTTTTTTTTTTTTTTTTTTTATTGGTTTCCAATTGAAATTACAAAAAAAAAAAAAAAAAAAATTAAATTAAAGGAAAAGGGATTCGGGTGAATGATAATAATAATAATTATAATTACCCCGAGAGTGAAAAAAAAGCAAACGACTGGAATTTCGAAGCTCCAAAAAAAAAAAAGCAAAAAAAATTGTTTTCGATTTTTTTTTTTTTTTTTTCCCAAAAGAAAATGTCAAAGTCGCTTTCGATACGATTCGTTTATTATCATTATTATTATTATTATTATTATTATTATTATTATTATTATTATTATTATTATCATTATCATTATTATTATCATTATTATTAATATTTCCATTAAATTATAATAAATAATTTTCAAGTTCGCACGCGGAAAAATATTTTTGGGCGTTGTCACTCACCGCGTTTCGTTTTTATACATTTTCGAATAATTTTCCGAAAAAGAAAAAAGAAAAAGGGAAAAATTGAAAACTTGATTATCATTATCATTATTATTATTAATTTTTTTTGCGTTGTTCTTTATTTACGACGGGGGGAGGGGGGTGCGGAAAAATATTGAAATGAAATTTTGGAAGAAAAATTATTTCTTTCGTGGAATTAATTAACGGTAAAAAAAAAAAAAATATCTGGAATCGATTTGAATTTTTATTGATTGATTGATTGATTGATTGTTTTCGTGTCGAGGACGTCGCGCTTGATTAATTTTTTTTACCTCCTGATTCTTCCTAATTATAAAAATATTTTTTTTAAAAAAATTTTGTGAAAAGAAACGGGAAAGAAAAGAAAAGAGAGGGGAAAATTCGTAAAAGGGAAATGAATGAATGAATGAATGAATGAAAATTCAAATTGATGAAAATGCAAGAAAATTTCGCGGATTCCAGGCAGCAACACTCAAACAAAAAAAAAAAAAAAAAAAAAAAATTTGCAAGGAAACGCGAATAAATTCGTGGAATTTTCCAGAATTTTGAAAGTTTTTTTTTTTTTTTTTTTTTTTCTCGGGTTAAATATCGAAAATGCCAAGTAATAAATTTTTAGGAATCCAGAAAAAAACCTCAAATTTTAATAATTAGGTTCGCGCAGGTATGACGAATTTCTTGGAAATGAAAAAAAAATTAACGAACGTTTTTTTTTTTTTTCTATTTACACGTTCGTATTCGCAGCAACCGTTTCCGGAATAAATAAAAAAATCGTTTTTCCAGTACGACGTTCGTTCGTCGCGCAGGTTTCAACGCAATTAATGATAATATTTCCCTTTTTCTCTCTCTCTCTCTTTTCCCCTCTTTTCCCCTCTTTTACTACATCATCCCCTCTCTATTCATCCCCTCCTCGTATTTATATAAAAAAAATTTTTTTTTTTTGTTGCTAACGTAATGACACGAATTAATTTAATTATTAATAAATAACGTTAATCTCTCTCTCTCTCTCTCTTTCTCTCTTTCCGTCTGTCGTTGTTTGTTGTCCTTCCATTTAATAATAATAATAATAATAATAATAATAATAATAAGGATAATAATAATAATAATAATAATAATAATAATAATAATAATAATAATAAGGATAATAATAATAATTCAAAATGCTTTTAATTTAATTCCATGATTTAAAATATCATTGAAATTAATTTTTATTTACGCGACCTTATGTATACCAAACGTTGTTTGTTGTATTTTATGTATTTATGTACATAAATAAATAACGAAATTAATTTGAATTTTATTAAAACAATCGACGATCCGGATTTATTATTTTTTACGAATGCAATCGAGTTTGAAAATTTCACCGACGCCATTTTAAAAAATTTTTCGGATAAAAAAAAAAAAATTGTCGTTACGATAGAGATCGATGGGGAAAATAATCGTTGCATCATTTTTTTTTTTTTTTTTTTTGTAAAGTTTTCGACCCTGACGATGGGTATCACTCGGGTTCGGATTGTTAATGAAATCGAAACGATTGAATTTTTTTTTTTTTTTTTTTTTTTTTTTGGGGGGGGGGGGAGTTACAACATAAATTTATTTTTTTTTCCCCAATCAATCATTCGGCGGCGTTGGAAAAAGGGGGGGGGGGTATGCAAAAAAAATAATAATAATGATAATAATAATAATAATAGAAATCGAAAAACAAAAAAAAAAACAAAAAAAAAAGTTTCCAAATTTTAACGGAGGAAATGCCCACGGGGGGATTTTTTTTTTTTTTTTTTTGTTTTTCGATGATCGTAATTATTATTATTATTATTAAAAATAATTTTTGTTTCCATTTCCGACATGTTTGTTGTTTTTTTTTTTTTTTTATTTACGCGAAGTTTTTGTCATTAAATTATTTTTGATTGTTTTATGAGATTTCACGATCGATAATTTAAAAAAAAAAAAAAATTTTTCCAAATATTTCGGGCGGGGGGGGGGGAGGATTGGGAAACGTGCGTGTAAGTCGCAGATTCAAAATTTTGATTGTTTGTTATTTAAAATTAGCGTGGGGAGAGGGAGAGGGGAGTCGAAGGCAGACTGGTCGGTTATTATTATTATTATTATTATTATTATTATTATCATCTATAACCCGAAGTGACTATTTTTTTTTTCTCCTGAATTTTTATTATTATTATTACTATGGGTATTTTTTGTGTGCAACCCGACAGAAGATAAAAAAAAAAATTTTTTTTTATTTTTCTGGGTCGGTTTGTGCGTGCGGCGTTTGTACGCAAGGTTGTGCGTGCCCTTGTTCGAACCTCAAATGATACCGAGGGAAAAAAAATTTAAAAAAAAAACAAAAAACAAAGATGGAGGAAGAAAGAAGGGAAGAGGGAAAATCGAAAAATTCGCACGGTTGTTTAAAGAAAAAAACGATCGCGAAACTCGTTTGTCTGTTTGTCGATTATGATGATGATGATGATGATAATGAACTCTCGAACGAGTATCATCAATCATCGGGTAGTACTCAGGCTACCTCAATCCACCTTAAACTTCGACGAACTTGACTTTGAAGATTCACATCGTTTACCGTAAATTTCGCAAGTTCAAACGATTCTATTACCACGTCTCGTCTCTAATGCGTAAAAAAATTTTTGAAACCACGTCATTGAAATTTTTTTTTTTTTTTTTTAATGGTCTCTGCCATTTTCTAGAACGTTCCTTTATTTTTTTTTTTTTTTTTAAATCGTTAATTTAATAAAGAAAAAAAAAAAAAAAGGTATTTCCTGGATTTAAAAAGTAAGAGTGGCAGTAGACGCAACCTTGCTCTAGGAATATTTTTTTTTTTTTTTTTACTTATTCATTCGATCGGGATATTGGTTGACTTTTTTTTTTTTTTTGTTTGTTTGTTTGTTGTTTGTTTGAATGAAGGGAGGTGTTTTTATTACCCCAACTATCGATGTCAAATTATAATTTTTTTTTTTTTTTTTGTCTCAAAATTTATATTTTATTACTCACAAAAAATTAATTAATTACGGCGTTGTTGTTAGTTCCACGAACAAAAAAAAACGCAATATTTTTTTTATTCTAACGGAAAGTTAAAAATAGTTTTTATTAATTTTTTTTTTTTTTTTTTTTTTTTAGGTGAGTTCTTTTCCACTACTCCTACCACTACCTGTACGTGTTGTTCGAATACGATTACATAAAGTGATGACGGTTATCTCGATAAGGTAAAATTTGTTTTAATTAATTCAATCAACTTTTTATATAAATGAGAAAAAAAGGGGGGCGCGAGATTAAGGCGGGATTTTAAATTCAACACGGTCGTTTATTATAAATTCAGGAAGGCTTAATCGATCGATCGATCGATCGATAGCTCGATAGCTCGATAGCACGATCGATAGTTTTAATTTTAAAACTATTAATCGAGGGAACGTTTGGGGTGTGAAGTGACGCACGGGCTTCGAATTCACGGAAATCGTGAAATCATAATCGTCCGCCACCCCGTTCCCCCCGCGGGGGGTGTGTGTCACCCCCTAGTACGAAAAGATCGTACCTGAATTTTATTAATCATCTTCATTCGAAACCTTGTCATTTTTTTTTTTTTTTTTAATTTCGTGAATTATTATTATTATTTCACGCGCAGCAGCGATCCGTGACTAAATAATAATTATTTAAAATTAATTTAACAATTTTAAAATTTTTTTTTTTATCTATAATAAAAACATGGCGAACAGCTTTAATTTTGCCAAAATCAAGGTGAACGGTTTTTTTTGTAACCCCCCTCCCCCCCGTTCACGCGCCTTCCCCAATTTTTAAAGTTTAATTAACAAAAAAAAATTATTGATAATGAGAGAATGAATGACACGAACGTGTGTGATGTATTTTTTGCTCAGACACGTTCGACGGCTCGAAATCGATTTTTTTGTGGGGGGTTTGGGGGAAGGTGGGAGGAAAGGGAAGGGGAGGAGGCTTCCTCCCATTTTTTGAAATCGTAACGAAAAAAAAAAATCGAGCGATTAATTTTAATAGTCGTAGTGTGGGAAAAATGAATCCCTCGGTTGGGGGGGAGGGGGGCGCTCGGGAAATTTTTTTTTTTTGCGTTTGTGTGTTGGTGCCCGTGCGTGAGTTGACGCCCTTCGCACATCTCTCTTTCTCTCTCTATCTCACGTGCATCATTTGAAAAATTAATAAAAAAAAAAAAAAAATGAGAATCTCACGAATATAAGTAGAATTCCTTGATGATTTAGTGGGTGGCGGTGGTGGTGGTGGCGGTTTGCTGTTACAAACAAAAACTTTTCTCACAGATTTTTATATTGAAATTCCTTGAGCTTCCTCGTCAGTAAGTCATCATCCAAAGGTTATCGAATACTCGTTTGACTACCTTAATTGTAACGTGTTGTGTAGTCTCAGGGTGTTATTAATTTGAAAACGATGTAAGAATTCAAAGCATTCGTACGAAAATCGCGACTCGGAAAACAGGGTTGAAAACAAAACAAAACAAAACAAAAATTTAAACGAGTCACGACGTTTTTAGATTGTTTTTTTTTTTTTTTTTTTTTTCAAAGTTTCTTGTCACCCGCATTGATTTTTACCACGCAAGAAGCGTTCAAAGAAGTAAGACGTGATTTTTTTTTTACTATTATTATTATTTTTTTCTTTCTGTAACTCTAATTAAGAGTGTCATCAACTTGTAATAATAATGATAATAAACATCATCATCATCATTATCATTGTCATTGGGTGACGTTTTCTGGTTGTAGTTGGTTAAATTTTAGCGCAAATTTATTATTTACTCTCTCTCTCTCTCTCTCTCTCTTTCTTTCTTTCTCTCTCCGACTGACAACTTTTATTTTTGACCATAAAATATTTTATCATTAGATAATTTCTTTTTTTTTTTCGAATGTGCGTGCGTGCGTGCGTGTATAGGAAACGTAAAACACGTGAAGAATTTTTTTTTTTCGTTGTTGAAAACTTGTTCCATTGTGTAATTATTAAAAATCAATCTAATTTAAATTTACGTTGCACAATTTTTCTTTTTTTTTTTTTGTATTTTTCCAGAATTGCGTTGCGCGCGGTTGACGCGAAAATAATAATAATAATAATAATAATAATAATAATAATAATAATAATAATAATAATAATAAATGATGACGATGGTGACGTTTGGCGAATGTGAAATTAGGACGGTGCAAAATTTAAAAATTTTTGCAACGTTTTGTCGCTTTTTTTATTATGGCCTAATTCGTAGGGGGAAAAGAACGTTAGAATCATCTGGAACGTTCGCCATCCGTTCGATTTTTCTTATTTTATGTGGTCAATAAAAAACAACAAAAAAGGCAAAAAAAACGAAACAACAACACGCAACGTGCGTGGCCCGACGCATGTTGCGTGTTTTGGAGGTAGAAAAACAACAAATCAAATCGTCGTCACCCACGTTGTGACAAATTGACACAACGTCACGCAAAAACGACGACGACAAAAAAAAAAAAAAAACTAGAGCATTTGGGTTATATACTTATTAAACGGTAATAATATGCGTGCGTACGTGCGTGCGTGCGTGCGTGCGAGTGCGTTTGGCAAAAAAACTGGCCGTTTTCAAGGCCGAAAAAATAATTTTTCAATTTTTTTTTTTTTTTTTTTTTTTTTTTTTTTTTTAATATCAAGTAAAATTATTTGGAAGTATATTATTGGGGCGGGCAGGCGGTGTCAATCGGGCAGGGCAATCAAGTTTTTTTTTTTTTTTTTTTTTTTTTTATTTATGGAAAAAAAATGGACGAACGTTTCTTTCCTCGCATGATTTTTCAACCCGTCTTGCTATAAAAATCAAGAGGGGAAAAATCTGAGTCCCGACATATCCGACGCCCATGCGTGCACTTCTAATTAACCCGAGGGCAATTTGACCAACGTAAAAAAAATTATCATTTAACCTTTTCGCAGTTGTTGTTTGTTTGTTTGTTTCATTGAAACAACTGAAATAACATGAGAAACGTTATTATAAGAACATTCGAAAAAGGCGGGTGGGCAAGGGAGCAAGCGGGGAGGCTGGCTGGTTGACTGGGGGACTGGCGGGCGTGTTCCTCATAGTTTTTTACAAGGTGAACAAGGTGGAAAAAAGCGCAGGAAAAAAAGAAAAAAAAAAAAGTTCACACAAACCGGAATTCCAAAAAAAAAAATTGTTACTTTCGATTGTTTCGATAATTTTTTTGTTTTTTTCATCTGAAAATAAAAAGCGTGAAAATCCGTCGCGCGCGCAAAAAAAAAAAAAATGGCGGGAAAAAAGTAAATCCTCGAAATCCCCGTCTGATCAAATGCCTGCAATAAATTTTGAATTCACGAATGAATTAAACGATTATAATTAATTCCACTTCCGGTTTGTCTCGTCTTGAATGATTTCCTCTCGAGCGAGTATCGAGATCGTCATCGCGTCTCCATTGGACGAGAAAAAAATCCACGTGACACTTAAAAAAAAAAAATTATATTATTATTATTATTATTTTAACCACTATCAATAATATACAACACTCGTTTTGTTTTTTTTTGTGCTGAAATGATAATGGTGATAATAATAATGCAATAGATGAATGCCCCCCGTGTAAATACGTGGAAATAGAAAAAAAATAAAAATAATAATAATTTTTTACACTCACCCGTGAAATGTTTACGTGACGTCACCTTTATTACTTTTTTTTTTCCTTTCTAAAAATTCAATTGAAAAATATTTTGTTGTTGTTGTTGTTCGGTCGAGTCGAAAAAACGTTTGTCGTTGTTATAATAAGTGGTTGTTGTTGTTGTTATTGTTGTTGTTGCAAAAGGTTATCAATCCCCGGTTGGTTGTTTTGCTGTCGTTGTTGTAAAGTCCGGGTCGTTTGTACGGTCGGTCGTTGTCGGTTAAACGTTCGCGATTTTTTTTTTTTTTTGTTTGTTTCTTTCTTTCTGGAAAGTTCTTTATCGTGCGAGAGGTCATATTTGTCGTAAGATATTGTCATGACTGAACCAACTACCGCTCGAGACATTGTACGATTTGGATTCGAAATTGCGGAATATTGAGAAAATAAAAAAAAAAAAAAAAAAAACCTTCGTAATTTCTGACCTTGGCTAGGAAAAGAGGGAGAGAGAGAGAGAGAGAGAGAGTAAGGTAGTAACGAGATGAGCTTTCATTTGGAAAATAGAAAAGTTAAACATGAACATTTATATTAGGTTTGGCATCGTACCTGAGGAAGGTGAAAACGAAAAAAAAAAATCCCCGTTACGTTTATTTTCCTTCTCTCCTCCCTCCCCCCTCCACTCCTTCCCCTGCAATTTGAACGTGTACGTGAAAACATTGTAAAGATCAAAATTAGTTCCAGGATTGTAACAAAAAAAAAAAGAAAAATGATTGGAATTCGATTCCGTGGCAAAATGGTTTTACGTGGTGGGGAAAAATTGGGAAACATGGGCCCTTATTCATTTTAATTATAAAGGAGCAGCGGCGAAGGCGGTGGCGGCGGCGGCGAAGTGGTGGTGGTGGAGTGGAGGTAGTGGTGGCAGTGGCGGTGGTAGTGGTGGTGGTGGTACCTGAGTATACGAACATTGGTAGCAGGTTAACCATGTATTTCAAATGGGTCAGTGGGATAGAGTTTTGGGTTCGTATAAATGACCGCGCATGATAGAATATCGACATCTTTTCTTGTTTGTCGTCCAAGAAAAATCTTCAACATGTACAAGGTGAGTTAAAAATTGAAAAAAAAAAAAAATTACGGCGGTTCCGATAGTTTTCTTTTATTTTCTTTTTTTTTTTTTTTTCGGAAAACGACTTTTCTATTTTTTTAAAAAAAAAAGTGATTTTTCTGGTTATCATGAGATCCCGCAGGAAAAAAGTTTCTGGTTTTTTTTTTTTTTTTAAATTATTATTAGTTCGTTTATCTTAATTGTGAAAAAATATTTTCGCGGTTTTTTTTTTTTTTTTGAAATTCGGAAATCACGTGGTGATGAAAATTTTTTAAATCGAAAGTTTAACGTGAATTTTTTATAGAATGTGAAAAATAATAAGAAAAGAAAAAAAATGATTTTCCACGTTTCGGTTAATCCGGATTTATATGAATGATTCGAAAGGTTTTACGTATAAGATTTAATAATTTTCGGGTTTTCAATTCCAGTTTCTCGTTTTCGCCGCTGCCCTCGTCGCCGTTAACGCCGGCTTCTTGGGAGGACACGGAGGTGTCTCTTACTCCGCTGCTCCAGCTGTTTCCTCTGTCTCTTACTCTGCTGCTCCAGTAGCCCACGTTGCTGCTGCCCCAGCTGTTGCCTACTCTGCCCCAGCTGTCTCCTCCGTCTCCGTTCACTCTGCTCCAGCCGTCTCTGTTGCTGCTGCTCCAGCTGTTTCTTACTCTGCTGCTCCAGCCGTCTCCTCTGTCTCCTACTCTGCTGCCCCAGCTGTCGCTCACGTTGCCGCTGCTCCAGCCGTCTCTTACTCTGCTGCCCCAGCTGTCGCTCACGTTGCCGCTGCTCCAGCTGTCTCTTACTCTGCTGCCCCAGCTGTCTCTGTTGCTGCTGCTCCAGCTGTCGCTCACGTTGCCGCTGCCCCAGCTGTCGCTCACGTTGCCGCTGCCCCAGTTGCTCACGCCGCTGCTGTCCCAGCCGTCGTCAGCCAACACTCCAACGTTCTCAGAGGACACGGACAAACCGTCGCCACCTTCTCCAAGAGCGTCCAAACTCCATTCTCCTCTGTAAGAAAACACGACGTCAGAGTTTCCAACACCGGAGTTAAGACCGTTGCCTACTCTGCTGCCCCAGCTGTCGCTCACGTCGCCGCTGCCCCAGCCGTCGCCTACTCTGCTGCCCCAGCCGTCTCCGTTGCCGCTGCTCCAGCCGTCTCTTACTCTGCTGCCCCAGCTGTTGCCTACTCTGCCCCAGCTGTCTCCTCCGTCTCCGTTCACTCTGCCCCAGCTGTCTCCTACTCTGCTGCCCCAGCCGTCTCCGTCGCTAAAGTCGCTCACGTCGCTGCTGCCCCAGCCGTCTCTTACTCTGCTGCTCCAGCCGTCTCCTCCGTCTCTTACTCTGCCGCCCCAGCCGTCTCTTACTCTGCTGCCCCAGCCGTCTCTTCCGTCTCTTACTCTGCTGCCCCAGCCCTCTCTTACGCCGCTCACGCCGCTCCAGTCGCCACCGGATACTCTTACGCCGCTCACGCCGCTCCAGTCACCACCGGATACTCTTACTCCGCCCCAGTCGTCTCCTCTTACTCCACCCACGCCGTCCCACAAGTTTACGCTGCCTCCGCTCCAGTCGTTTCCTCCTTCGGCGGATACGGACTCCACGGATTCTCCAAATACCACCACTAGAGACTTAAATTATTTACACTCTGTAAAAATTGTAAATGTAACAACACAAATGTAAACAAAAAAAAAAAAATAGCAAAAAAAAAAAACTAAAAATCTTGTATAAAATGAACTTTATTATTTTTTAATTAACTAATTAATTAATTAATTAATTTCCTTGAGATTTTTAATTACTCAAGGGAATTAATAATTATATACCATAATATATCGGGACTTGGGCATGGAAAACAAGCCTAGGTAAATCTCGCCTAGTCGAGTGTTTGTTCTTCTTCATCTTTTATTTTTTTTTAAAAGTCTGTCTGTTTGTTTGTCTGTTTGTTTGTTGAGAAATTTGTCTCGTTGAAAGATTTTCTTTTCTTTTTTTTTTTTTTTTGTTAATTAACATTTGTTGCGAATTCGTGTCGGTTGTCACGTAAAAACGCACAATTTCAAACACAAAAAAAAAATAAATAAAAAATTTTAATTTTAATTTAAATTAATGAATTCTTATTTTGTCTCTCTCTCTCTCTCTCTCTCTCTCTCTCTGCTATAAATTTCCTCTATCCTTTATAGAGCTATAATTTTTAAATCGTTTTCTAAAAATATAAAGAATGAAATTTCAATGGAGTTAAAATTTAAAAAAAAATTATTTGCTGTCGTCGTCTAATTCCACGTCATTTATAGTCGTTGGGAATTGGGTATAATTGTGCTATAAACTATAAATGACGAAATTAATTTTGTTTTTTTTTTTGTTTTAAGCTCGCTGTCGGATTATTTAAATTTTGTTTGTTTGTTTGTTTGTGTAACGCAACAGCCGATTAGCCGCCATTAATTGCCTGAACAATTTTTTTTATTAATTAATTAATTAATTATTACAAAAACATGACAAGTAATTATTTTTACGTTATCCTAGGTCAACAACAAAAGAGCCCTTAAGGTACGACAAATTATTTTGTCATATAATTTAAATTTTATTTAAAAATTATTATTAGAAAGGGATTTCTGATTTAAAGGTCAACCCTTTTCTCTCTCTCTCTCTCTCTCTCTCTCTCTCTTTTTTTTTTATTATCGTTTCCGGGTTTTTTTATAAAATACGGAATTGATAATGATGATAAAAAAATTTCGAAGGAGATTAGAGAACGAAAATAAAAATTGATTTTTTCGTGTTTTTATACTTATTAGGTAAATAAATAATGCGTGAGAATGGCGACGGTTTGATTTTCCTTTTGATTAACTGACAGTTTTTATTAAAAGAAGGCTGTGAACAGGAAACATCAACAAACCGTTACTTTCATATAAAAACGATTTAAATTTTAATATTAAAATGTTGTTCGAAAGAGATTTAAAAAAAAAAAAAAAAAAAACGATAACGTAACGGAATTTAAGTTTTAACGAGTTCTCAACGGTTTTTTTTTTTTGAACAAATTTTGGCGGGAGTTTTTGTTTTTAAAAATAATTTCAAAGTCTAATTGCATGTTACCATCACCCAATAAAAAGTTGTTTAAAGCGCGGTGGCGAATAATCGAACTTCTTAATAATTGACTTATTGAAAAAGTTCAATTAAAATCCGATAGGTGTCAGGCTTGTATCAAAACATTAATCGCGTTTATTTCAGTGACTGATAATGGTGAATGAGAGAGTTATGGTTGATGATAATAAATCATTTTTTATAGCGCTATAATGGATAAATTTACCGGTTTAATTTTTTTTTTAAATTATTTTTTTTATGTTTATATGCCTCCCGACATTTTCTTTTTAAATTTTATTACCCATGTCATAAATTTTTGTCAATTTGTTTTCGAAAAAAAAAAAAAAAATGATTTAAGTAGTATGTGAATTTGTGTGCCGGGAGGCGTGGGGGGCGGTGGGCGCCATTTTTAACGTTTTAATTATTGTATCTTTCGAATATTGAAAAAGGATTTCAAATTTTTTTTTATTAAGGGATGAAAAAAAAAAAAAAGAAAACATCAGAAAAATTACAAGAATAAAAATTTATTTATTTATTTATAAAAATTTTTGACTAGTAAAGATTTGGTAAAGGAAAAAAGGTTTTTATTATTTTTATACAAGGATTTGAAAAAATTTTTCGGAAAGTGAAAAAGGAAAAAGGTTAGAGAAGGTTGAGGGAGGGAGAAAAAAAATTGATTTTTCGATTTAATGATGCAAAGCGTAGTGACCTCCGTAACCGTAACCGTGACCGTATCCGCTACCGTATCCGAGATGTCCAGCCAATGGAGCAGAATAAGCAACACCGGCGAGGAGACCACCGGCGTGACCGGCAGAAAAACCGTGTCCAAGACCAGAAATGGCACCGTGTCCGAAAGCTGGAGTGGAATAAGTTGAAACGTAAGCCGTCGGTGCGGTGTAAGAAACGACAGGAGCAGAAGAATATGAAATAGCCGGTGCAGCAGCAGCAGAATATCCGTGTCCGAATGATGGTGAGGCTACAATTGCGTGGCTATATGCCGGAGCAGCAGCAGCAGCATATCCTAAACCGTATGAACCACCATAAGAACCACCGTGAGAATATAAACCGTGGGATGGTCCGGCAATGAATCCGGCATTGGCAGCAGCAAAAAGAGCAAACAACAAACTCATCTATACAGGTGAAAATAATAAATTTTTACTCAAAATCGAAACTCCCCTTCCCCCCAAAAATAAATTTTCATCTTACCTTATAGGCGGCCATTTTTAAAATTTGTTTTTTGTTTTTCCAACTTGTTACAATTCAAGAAAATAACAAACGAATGATTTTTATTCACGTTTCATTCTCATTTTATACTCTTTGCTCACTGGACAATAACTCGACACAAGTTCAATTACGACATTATTACACAAAAGAACAAAAAAAAATTACCAAGTATTAATAATAATAATAATAATAATAATAATAATAATAATAATAAACCGTTATTGTCGTTATTATTATTATTATCAAATCACTTTTTTTTCAAAAGACCAATAATTAAATTTAAATTAGCGATGAGAGTGAGTAGGTACGATGGCGTACCTTAATGGTTCAATCTATGTTATAAAAAGGGTAATAAAACGATGGTCGAACACGTACCACCGCCACCACCACCCCCCGCCCCCCGAAAAGAACAACAGGACTTATATTTTACCTTGTAACATTTTATTGTTGTCGATATGGAATGAGTAGAAAAAGGTTAATGATGTTAAAAGGGAAAAGGAAAGAAAAACCTTCAGGTTTTTTGTTGTTGTTGTTGGAAATCGTGTATTCATATCGAACCTGACTAAAAAGCAGACGAAAATTTATTTATTTATTTATTTAACGTATTGTATGGATTGTAATTATTTGAATGGAAAAAATTAATAACATGTATCCCGATTTGTTTACCATTTCGAATGGATGTCAAGGTTTGTCTGGAAGGCACGCACACACACAAACAAACAGGATACCTATGAGGTATCTTCTCGGTTGGGGGGGGGAGAAGGGAGGGAAAGAAAAAGGTTTTGCCGGTATCTGGTCGTTTACAGGTGGAATTTTAGCAGAAGAAAAAAAATTTAAAATTTATAAATGATTTTATTGACTCTTACACGCATCTTCGTTACTTTAAAATTTATTAATAATAATAATAATAATAATTATTATTATTATTATCATTATTATTATTATTATTATTAATATTTCGTCTAGTAGTCAATCATCAATGATTCGAAAGGATATGACTAATAACTATCGAATTATATAAAACAATTAAATATTTTAATTTTGCGGTTTTGAAAAAAAAAAATAAATTAATCCGCCATTTTTTTTTTTTTTAAGATTTTAAAAATTTTAAATGAAGTTTTTTAGTTATGTTTATTTTATTGGCATCTATAGTCTTTAAGAGGAAAATCGGATATTACGAAATAGTCCAAAATTTAATATAATAAAAGAAAACCTTGATAAATTTAATTGATAAACGCGAAAAAAAAAAAAAAAAAAATTTTTTTTTTTTTTTGATCGGTGTTTTTATAGCGCATAAGAATTGTTTTTATAAAAAAAATATATATAATTACGCTATATAGTGCTATAAAATTTACTATATATATAGAAAATTAATTAATTTTCACGCGAAAACAAAACGAGAGAGAAAGAGAAATTTTTTTTTGTTCCTTTGCGCGTATGATATACGAAAATAAAAATAAAAAAATTTTTAAATTTCGTGAGAATCCCTCCAAATATTTCTGCTGACACGTTTCGACATTTTAATATTATATGCGGTTGGTACCCGTGAGGAAAATTTCGTCTCAAGTTTAGTTAAAGTTGCCATTTTTTTTCTTTTCTCTCCGTTAACAATAAATGATTAAAAACAAATTAAAAACTCTTCGCAACTACTAAACAAACAAACAAACGAACAAACAAACAAACAATCAAACAAACATATATAATTTAAATTTCGCAAAAAGGAAAATTAGAAAAAAAAAAAAGAAAAATTTAGGCAAAGTCTTAATTAATCGCATTTAAATAATTATTTAAAATTGTTTTGATTACGTCATCAAAATGGCTACTCACTACTGTAGTCAAATTAAAATCTTTTTCCCTCCTTTTTTTTTCGTAAAAAAATTATTTGTAAATTAAAAATCGTACGCAATAATTTTTTTTTTTTTTAACACCTATTAAAAAATGATTGATACCATAATTATTATTATCATTATTATTATTATTATTATTATTATTATTTCTGATTGACGGTTGTAATAATCTTCGGTAAAAAAAAAGTTTTTAAATGTTTTTCTTTTCCAACGTTGAGTGAAAGGCAAAAAAAAAACCGCCATTAAAAATATCGAACGTGAAAAAATTTATTTTATTTATTTATTTTATTTATTTATTTTATTATTATTATTAATTTGTCACGTGATTACAATAAAACATTTTGTTAATAACGTTATCGGTGAAAAATGATAAGGGATAATAATGTAATTTTTAATTTTTATTAAATTTTTCGATTCGAAGACTTAAAAAAAAAAATTACTCGATGTGTTTTTGTGGTAATGTTGGCTCCCCTGTACTTTTTTTTTTTTTTAAATGTTGTCGTCTTTTGTGTTGTAGCAAAATGTATCGTAGTCGAACCAACTTTCGTTTGTTTTTTTTTTATTGTTTGGTCATTTGTCTCAAAAAAAAATTTTTTTTTTGTTTTTGATTGACAACGAATTAAAACCTAAAAAATATAAAATGGCGAAAATGACTTGGGAAAATATTTATCCTACGTCACAAAAAAATTTTTTCGTTATCATTCGTTGTTGTTATCACACCGTTTTTTTTTTTACAATACGATTAAAACATGTATCGGATTTTTTTACACTAACGTAGTAACGATATTTTATCATCATCATTTTAACAACACCTTTCATCATCATCATCATCGCCATCGCGACACAATATACAAATTTTTTTTTTATTACGTAATACCAGGTAACGTTTTTTTCTGCTTTTTTTTGTTATAGTTATGGCAACATTGTTTCGAAGAAAGGGAAAAAAAAAATTTGTTTTTTTAAATTTGATAATTTTTTTTTTTTTTTTTAAATCGTATTCAAAAATAATTTTTCAAATGCAAATATTTATTATTATTATTATTATTATTAATTGCGTAAAAAATCGATTTAATTTTTTTTATTTATTAAGTTGGTCAAACTGATTTGTAAAGCTATCCCAATATGGCGTGCAAACAAAATGAAATCGTACAGTGACGTTTAACGGTGAAAACGAATTTTATTTAAATTTTTTTTTTTTTTTACACGTTGGAACATTAATAATAATAATAATGATTTGTTTTTTTTTTTTTTTTTAATGGAAAGTTCTGGAAATTTAAAGTCTGGAGAATAAGGCCCCCGCCGTCCTCCCCCCGCCCCCGGCATTGATTTATCGATTGGGAAAAAAGAGAGGAAAGTAGAAAATTATTTCTTACGATAAAAAAAAAGAAAAAAAATTTTTTCGGTTATTAATTATAAAATTTTATAGCTCGCTATAAAGTAAAAATTAAATTTTTTTTCTTTATCTAAAACCACGACAAACGAAAATATTTTTATTTTTATGCTGTAGCAAAGTCTTTCCTCGTAAATTGTTATAGTATCGTTAAAATCTTTTTTTATCGCTAAACTATAATTTTATAGTGTTTTATAGTTGAATAACGTTTAATAATGTTGCCAACATGACAAATAAGTAAATAACACGCGTGTGTGTTAATTACACGATTATTATTAAACTATAATGTAGTAAATTAATTGCACAAGGGAAAAAATCGCAAGCGCTATAAAAATTCATTTACTATATATATTTATAGTTACTGAGTAATGAAATGTGTCACGGTAATTATGTACATAATTTATTAATTTTATAGCCGGAAGCTATGAAAATAATAAGTAATTTATTTGAATTTCAATAGCTATAAAAGAAAAAACGGTTTTCTGATGCCACGATCTGCAGCAAATTTTTGCCGCCGTCGGGCAAACATTGCGATCGTTTTTCCCGATTATCTCTTTGATGACGTCATTCATTGTTTTTCACTGCGTGTTTATAGTACACGTTTAGGGGGTTATGGGTATTTATGCTGCAGCACAAGTGTGAAGAGTTTCAGGTACGAGGTTTATCAACAAATAAAAAGGCACGTTGTATAAAAAAATATATTATTATTTAAATAAAAGGCATCATTCGTTACAATAAATTATTTAAAAAAAGAAGAAGAAGAAGGAACTTAAGAAATAAAATAGTGGAAATTTTATGAAATGAAAATTTTTGAAAATTTTGATTGAAAGATAAAAATTGAAGATCTTGAGCAAGTCGATGTTTTGGAAATGATTGATTGACTGACTATTCAGTTTACCAGTTGTATTGGATACCGTATCCGTTGGAATAAGCCATGTGGGCAACGGCTGGAGCGGCAGAGTAAGCAACTCCGATTTTGGCAACGGCAGCCGGAGCAGCGTAGGCAACTGGAGCAGCAGCAACCTTAGCGATTGGAGCGGCATAGGCAGCTGGAGCAGCGTAGGTGAATGGAGCGGCAGCGACCTTGGTGATTGGAGCAGCATAGGCAGCTGGAGCAGCGTAGGTGATTGGAGCGGTTGCAACTTTAGCAATGGGTGCGGCGTAAGCAGCAGCTGGAGCATGAGCGTAAGCAATTGGAGCATGAGTGTAGGCAAGAGCGTCGTTGCTTACTCTGACATCGTGTTTGGTCACGCTAGAGAATGGAGTGTTTATGGATTTTGAATAAGTCGAAACTTGTCCCAAATTTCCTGGCGTTCTGAGAACGTTAGCGTGTTGGCTTACGAGAGCCGGAGATACGGTATGGGTGGTGTAGGCATGTGGAGCAGCGTAAGCAACGGAAGCCACAGGAGCGGCGTAAGTTGCATGAGCGGCAATCGGAGCACTCAAATATCCGGCGTTGGCGATGGCCAATACGGCGGCGAGAACGGCAAACTAAATTTAAAAAAATAAGAAAATCATGAAAAATAACCTACCGTGCGAACAGCAATAGTCCAAAATTTTATCCGCCATTTTTAAAATCCTTTCTGAACAAAATCAAAAAAAAACATTTCGATACTTACTCTGAAAGTCATTTTTGATAACGAGTTATTGTGTATCGAATCTTGTTTAAGATCTGTACTGACATCACATTTGTTCATCCCCAACTTATATACAAAAAATTCTTTCCGAGAGGTGTCATTATTTATGTAAATGAAACATTTTGTTCAGGTAAGCTGAACATAAAAAAAAAAATTTTTTTCATTTACTTCCCCCTCCCCCTCCCTCCCCCCGTCATAAGTTAATCATTATTTGACTCCATTTAATTTGACGTTTAAATGATTTGATATATTATAATTGCCCCTGAAAACATATTGAGTTCAATATCAGACCTCCCTAAAAAACGGAGGGGCAGGTACTCTCACTCACTCTCTCTCTCTCTCTCTCTCTCTCTCTCTCTCTCTTTCTTTCTATTCTAAACGAATCCGATACACTTTTACTAAAAAAAAAAAAGGAAAATTTTTTAATTGCGTTCTAAGAAACTAATAGAAATTTAAATAAAGCGTTTAACAAAAATCATTTATTTATAATTTTTAGTATTATTATTATTATTATTATTACTATTTCACGGTATTAATTATGTTTTTTTTTTTCGGTTATGTTGGGCGTGTGTTTGTATATACTCTGTTTGTACGCGCGTGTTTGTTTTATTCATGCACACTCATTTATTTTTCTTTCATAATGCAACAACGGTCCTTAGGTACTAAACGATTTAATAACGCGAAAGTATAACGATCGATTTTTTATTTATTTTTTAATCGAATCGATTCTTTTTTTAAAAATATTTTGAAAAAACGCGGCGTAACAATCCGGCGTACAGAAAAAAAAAATGGGGGGGGGTGAAAAATTTTTTGGAAAAAAATTTAGTCGAACGGGGTAAAGGAAGACACAAAAAAAAAGGAAAAATAATCGGGAGTGTTTTCAAAATCGCCGCGTAATTTTATAAAAACGCATGCGTACGTCGCGCGTTATCATTAAATAAATGATAATAAAAAATTTTACCCTTTGAAACTATTTAAAATTACGATGATAACGACGGTAACGACGACGACATTTTGCGACGTCACGACGTTCGATTTTTTTTTTTATTATTAAATTTCAAACGTTCGGGGCAACGATGACGTCATTAACTTAAAACATTTAATAATAATAATAATAATGACAAACGAATAATGATAATAATAATAATAAAACGTCATACAAGCTTTTGTTAATTTTAGTTTTTTTTTTTGTTCGTGTTCGCTTTTCGTTTTTTTTTTTTTTTTTTTTTTCTCCAGTCGTCATCGACATCGAAAATCTCAATTACATAACGTTAAATATTTATTATTATTATTATCATTATTATTATTATTATTATTATTATTATTTATCGAAATCTCAATTGTTTTGTATATCTCATTGTTATACTTTTATGCAAAAAAAAAAATTGCGATCAGTACGAACACAATTAAAATTTTTGAAAGTAACAAATGAGAAAGCCTTAAAATAAATAATAATAATAATAATAATAAAACTTTTGACTAGGACGAAATGTTACTAATAATTTATTTATTGTTACATAAAAAAAAAATATTATTTATCAAACGTCAGAAAATTCTACGTCACATCCGTGAAAGGATTTTTGCTGTTGATGCCACTGCAGAAGGAGAGAAAATTAAAAAATTTTTCTTTTTTTTTTCGTTTTCCGATTCGCTAATGATGATTTGTGTGTGTGTGAGAGAGAGAGATAGAGTGTGTGTGTACATCGTCTTTTTTATGAACTTCTCTCTCTCTTTCTCTCTCACTCTTTTTCCTCTCTCTTTTGAACTTTAAAAAAATTTTTTTTTTTTTCTTATTTAAATTTAATACATATAAATTTTACCTACGCAACACGATGGATCGATAAATCGATCTATCGATTTCTACATAAAAAGATTTTAATTGTTTTTTTGGCCCCGTATTGTCAGTTTAGTAGGACTGTCCTTGTTGAGTAAAAATGAGAGATCGACATTGTCTTTTTATTATTATTATTATTATTATTATTATTAATAATTAATAATAATTTTCCATTATTTTATTATTATTATCATTATCAAGCGATTGTTTCGTTCGTGCCACGTTCGTAAATTACCACCGCCACCACAATCACAACCATCTGCCCACATTTGTTTTTTAAAAAAATATTTGCGTCTTAATATTCTTATCGATTTTTTTTTTTTTTTGGTAACATATGAATTTTATCTTTGATCGTGTAAGCAGACAATTTACTATTTTACCCGAAGAATAAAATATTAAAAATTTTGGTCGTTGAAAAAATTTTAAAAATCAATCCGTCGTCATAATTATTAATTAAATTTAAATAAATTTTTTTTTTCGGTTGAAAATTTTTCTGAATAAAAACGTGGCACGAGAATTATATTTAAAATACTTTCTTTAAGCTTACAAAAACGAATGTGAAAGTTTTTAATTTTATTTTGCATTAAAATAATAATAATAATAATAATACTTGATTAATTACGGACGAAAGTAAAAGGGATGATGAATATTTAAAATTCAATGAGTAATTAATAGTTCAAAAGGTCACGTTTAAAAAAAACATACGTCGTTTTGTCGTACGAATTTCGTCGTGGTTTTTGACAAAAAAAAAACCGTTTTTAAATCCTTGAATTATGCTAAAAAAAAAAAAAAAATATGGCTATGCTTATGCATATTTATTAATAATATATTTATGCGCACGGCCCTAACCCTGAACGTATTTTTTATTTTTTTTTAACGAATCGTTATCAAAACTCTTTATCACTTCATTATTATTATTATTTGTATTATTATTATTATTATTATTTTGCAGCAAAAATAATAAAAAAAATGGCGAAAATTTTATTTTTTTTACGAACTTGTACGAATCGTCCGACATATTTAATCGTCTCGTGGCTCACACAACGTAAAACATCAATCGATTTAAATCAACGATGACGTCATCATTTTTCTTTTTAAATCAGAAATCGAATTAACATTTGCTATTGTTAATATTTTGCAGTAAAAAGAAAAACGGAAACGGAAACGGAAATGGGTTTTAAAGAAACGTCTCGGAGATTTTTTCTACCGTGAATTAGAATAAGTTTTCGAGCACCCAAAACGATTTGTAATGTTTTACGACTAAATAATAATAATAATAATAATAATAATAATAATAATAATAACAATAATAATTATAATAATGATAATAATAACTATAATTATAATAATAATAATAATAATAATTGACCTGGGAAAAAAAAAAGAAAAAACAAAAAGAAAATTTGTTTATGTTGAGGGCGTTCGTCAATATGAAATCGTTTAATGAGGCGGTTATGACATAATAAATGAACGACGTCATTTTTTTTTTTTATTGTTAATATTAATTGTTTAATTTTTAAACAAATGGCAAAGTCGTAATTTTTTTTATTTATTACGGGGGTAGTAAAAACATTACCTAAAGGTATCGAATTAATTTTAAATTGTTTATCACAGTAATTAAATTACTGGTAAATTATTATTACCAACCCTTCCTTCCCCATTTACCAACCCCGCGTAACATTTAAATATTAATAATAATGATGGGTTTAAATACGAATTAATTCCAGACTGTGCGTGTGAGAAAGAGAGAGAGAGAGAGAGAGAGAGATTTTTTTAATAATAAAACTGGAATTTATTGTTGAATTGTATTTTATACTGGAGAGCCGTAAGGGGTTCGCGTTTTCCAGGAAATTTTATTAATTGATAATAATTTTCGGATTTTAAAAGCTTAAAAATTATTTGACCTATTTAAAATGTAAATCCTTATAATTTTTTCCAAAAAAAAAAATAAAATAAAATTTTATTAACGGCCATGAATTTCACGATCGGTCAAGGGAAATTTTTTTTTTTTACTTCACGATTCACGGTGAACACCTGAACGTGGACACGCCCGTACGCACTGTCGAGAAGATGTTGAAATTAAGATTTAAAAAAATGATCGAACGAATCCGCCATCTTTGTTAAAACTCTTACAATTTTTTTTTTAATTTTTTTTTCCAGAGGTTTTTTTGGGGGTGAAAATGTTTGTTGTGTACATAAATAATTTTTTTTAATAATGTCGACGATCAAGGTCGGTTAATAGCTTATTCCATGAAAATTTCCAGAAATGTAGGTCTTTAAATTCATATAATTCATTTTTAATTATTTAATTGTGTCGGTGGCACACGTGCCGCCATCGCGATGGTTTTTATTTTAACGTATTTATCTCCCGTTCCAGACGATTTAGTTTTTCCAGAACGTATAATAAATTTTTAATATTACACGACGTTCCAAATTTTCCAGCATTGCTTAAAAAAAAGAAAAATTAATTAAAAACCTTCGGGGTTAAATATATATATAATATTTTTATCCCCGAAAAGTTCGTTTCCCTTATATTTACGTCATCAAGTTATCAATAAAAAAAAAAAATTATTAATTTATTATTATTATTATTATTGATGTGTTTAATCCCCGAAGGGAAAATTTTATTAAAAAATAAATAAATAAATAATTTTATAAAATTTTTTAATATTTATTAATCATTATTTAATTAATCACGTTTTTACGTTCGTTTTCCAGGTTTCAACCCTTTCTTCAGGTTTTGGTCCATGCAGCATCTTTCACAAAGTCAGGAAAAAATCGGTAAGTGTAAGATAAGATAGAAGAAAATTTTTCTAGAATAAAAACGTAATGGGATTTTTTTGTAATCCAGATAATACTTTAACGGCTCTTATCACTCGTAAAAAAATGTTCTGGAAAATTCAAGCGATACTACTCCATGATCGAGTGTGATAAAGGAAAAACATTTTTTTTGTTATCATTTACTGGAACTACCTGTTATCAATTGAAATCGGTGAAAGTGAAAAATATCAGGTAAATATTATTAAACAAAAGGACGTATCAAGGTTACATCCGGTTCTGAACGCCCGTTCACATTCATCCATCCGTTCGTTTTTTATTTTTTACGCCTCGGAAAATTTAAATTTTCTTATCACAAATTCGGACGAAACCACAATGATAATAATAATTAAATCGTGGAAGGGATTTCAAATTTAAATCCCCGTTTTTCGCAAATGAAAATTCTAATACGGCGTCTTGAAATCTACGGTTTTGATGATGAGCAAAATGATCTGTCGTTCGATTTATATTTGTCGTGGTTTTAGAAAAATATCATATCACGTGGGAAAAAATTAAAAATTTTAATTACATATATATATTTTTACGTGAATATTTCAAATAATAGTAAAAATATTAAATCATTCATTTGATTTGCGGTCTTGGGCGTGTCTTTAATAAATTTATTTATATGGCGTTACGACATCATATACGATACGGTGATGTTTGTTGTTTGTCGAGTAAAAAAACAAAATTCGCTGGTAAAATATTACAAACTGTTGGAAGTGTAACAAATCTTAAAAACGGAAATTATACATCCGGCTGATAATTCACGTTGAATTAGAGTTTCCTCCCCCCCCCCTTTTTTTAAAATTGTTGTAAATTTACTAACAAACGAACAAACAAACAAATCAATCGTAATATATTTCGACCGTGTTTTATTAACCGTTATTATTAAATAATTAATCGATTGAATAAATTATGAGAAGAACAATCAAATTTTTTTTTTTTTTTTCATAGATTTCAATCCAATCAATCAATCGTTTGGAAATGTCAAAGCATCGGGATTCAGTTTTTTACTATTATGAAACATAAAATTATTATTACGCTCCAGCCTCCAGTTCAACCCTTTGTCTAATTCCAGAAAAAAAAATTATTGTTTATTAAAATGACCTTTCAGTAATCGAAAATACGTGTTTCAATCCAGCAAGGTTGTTTTAATTTTTTATCATTGCTGGAAACAAAAGCAAAAACAAAAAATGTTTTTTTTTTTTAGTACATAAATAATAATAATAATGTTCAGTCAATCAATTATTAAAAAAAATTAAAATTTATTTTATCCTGGACAATATTAAATAAATTTATTTTTTTTTTAAACAAAACAAAACCTCAAAGACACTCTAAAATGTTTTTGTCTATTGTTATTTAAATAATAAATATTAATAAAGTTTCATAATTTATTAATAATAATAATGATAATAATTCGACCGGATTTCGTGATGTTTAATTAATGAATGATTCTTCTATTTAACAAAAGAAAAGAAAAAAAAAAAGTTACATAATTGAAAGTAGAACAAATTTTATAAAAGAAATTCCATGTTTGTGCGTGTGTGTGCGTGTGCGTGTGCAAATACGAAAGCCTGACCATGACTTGAAGAAAATATTATAAACAAGGTCGATGATAATGGAAGTTGTGGGACAGGGGTCACACAAAGGTGGGTGAATGCTTATAAATTTTCCCTTTTTTATTTTACTATAAAATTTTTAAGGAAAAAAAAAACGTTAAAAATTCATCGATCGATATATATTCAATCGAATCTACGTCATTATATACATAAATTTAATTAATTTTTATTTAAACCCTTTGTTGGTTGTTGTTTAATTGTGCAACTTGAAAAACTTTTCAATCTCCAAATTTTATATTAATTAACCTCTTTCCCACCTTTGAAAACATGATTCACCGTCAAATCTTTCGCTCTTTTTTGTGTCTTATTTAAAAAAAAAAAAAAAAAAAAAAAAAACGCCGATAGCAAATCGATAATTGTATTATTATTATTATTATTATTATTATATACCGCGTTAATACGTTTTATTATTATTATTATTATTTTTGTTACGGTTATTGTTTGAATTATATTATTATTATTCGCGATATGACGAAAGGGTTTTTTTTTTAACGCGTAAGTGAAGTATTAGGTGAGAATAAATCGAAGGATGCGTTGTCATTGGTTGCCGCGTTGAGGCGCTGCAAGAGGTATAAATAGAGGTGCCTTTTTGAAATTTGGTTCATTCGCGTGGATCCCTCACGCGGCGACGGTAGGTCCCTCGGGGACGAGAAAAAGAAAAAAAATTTCACGTGAAATTTTTTTATCCAATGGAAATTTTTTATCATTATGAAATCCGCCGACGAAATATTCATACCGCGAGATAACCCCCATTATATCAATTTAATTGATTGAATGATTTCATTTTTCATTGAAAAAAAGAATGACTTAATAACACACACACACACACGTGATTTAAAAAAAAATTATTATGGTGTAAAAAAAAAGGGGAAAATTTAACAAAATTCACAACCGTGTAATAACTACTTTCGAATAACTAATCATATTTTTTTTTTACCTTCATCCCAATCAACCTGGAGAGATAGAGCCCCTAGAAAAAAATTTTTTTTTTCTTTTCATATCCCAAAAAAAAAAACGTTTCCGGAAGGTATATTGCCGGACGTTTAAAATGCAACGTTCAGGTATGACCCAATTATTATTATTATTAGTTTACATCGTCAAAAATTATCTATTTATCTATTGAAATTGTAATTTATTTTGTTTGAATCATTTTACTGAATTTTCATGTGGCAAAACAAAAGCACGTGGAAATGTTTGTCCAGTTGAATTCACCACCATTACCACTAACACCACAACCACCACCACCACCACTTTGAATTTGCAGAATAATAATAACTAATAAATATTTCTATTTCGGTTTTGATTGTTCTCGAAAACAAGAAGATGATGATGATGATAATGAAGAAGAATATTGTTAGGTGTTGTGTTGATGTTTTTTTGTTTCTTTTCCCCTCGCTTGTGTTGTCCGTTTGTTCTTTTAAAATGTTAATTTTTTCAAAATTCTACTATAAAATGTTGAAAATGTAACGACGATTGATTTCGAAATAAAAAAATGTCCTTGCCGTTATTTTTTTCGGACGTGTTCATTTAAAAAAAAAATCAAACGGAATCGGAATCGAAATTTTTTTTTTTTTTATTACTTGAGGACTAAATAATAATTTACGTAAATTTTTCTATAAGGCAAATGAGAAGAAAAAAATTAAAAGGTAAATAATAATATTTTTAAACGTGATAAATCACAACAACAGATACTTCTAGAACATGTATCGAGGTTATGGAAAAAAAAAAAAAATTTTTTTTAAATAAAGTAATTGTTAAAAAAGGTCAAGGAGGATGTTGTCAACATCTACCCTTGGATTTCTGATCGGATTTACTTTTATTTTTTTCATCTTCCGCGTATTTACATTTAAAATGAATTGAAATTAAAAAAAAAAAAAAAAAGTTTTTTTAGGTTATGGTAATCTGTTTTTTTATTTTTATTTTTAGGCTAAATTAATTTTTTTTTTTTTGAATGAGTTAATGAATGAATTTTAAATGGTCATTCGTTCATTAAAGTAATTAGTCGAATGGTAACGACGTGTAAAATTAACGTTAAATTTTAAAAATTTTAGAACGGTGGCGTCATCTTTTGGAATTTAGTTGAATTAAAACGGATTTTAGTTGAACTAAAACGGATTTTATTTGAACTAAAACGAGTTTTAGTTGAACTGTTGTACCATTTTTAAGCGTTGAGTTCTTTATTTTTTTTTTCGTTTAAATTAATAAAGGTAAT
Organism: Pediculus humanus corporis; assembly: GCF_000006295.1. Lineage (NCBI taxonomy): Eukaryota > Metazoa > Arthropoda > Insecta > Psocodea > Pediculidae > Pediculus > Pediculus humanus. Next base: position 609,925 of record NW_002987850.1, on the reverse strand, counting down.
AAATAATATTATTATTATTAGTTTAAAACAGTGATTAATTTCTATTAAAATATTGAAATCTTCGTAAAATATAGTTTATATCAACGAAATAATTCACATTATTAAAAAAAATTTTTTTTTTAGCGTCGTCTCATTTAAGTTGGCAACGCCGTTAAACAATTTTATTAAGCGCCGTCTCATTTACGTTGGCAACGCCGTAAAACATTTTAACCGTCAGATCAAGCGTGCCATGAAGCCGAGAGGAAGAAGACATCCACAAAATGTGCCTGTTATTTTTGGAAAAGAAAATGAAAGTCCACTGCAAGGGAAGACATCGAATAATTCAATAAGAAGATATAAATCAATGAAATTGGCGAAAATATTTGTGGTGAGTTTATATTAAAATTAATTAATTATTTGTCTTTGCTTCGCGTCTGGTGCCTTTTACTAAATTGAATGCTTTGTGGGGAAACAAATTAATATGCTAAAACTAGTTATTGCATGCAAAAAAAAAGTAATTTTAAAGCTTTGTGCCTTTATTTTAATTATCAAAAATGAAAATTTTATTAATTTGAAACAACATAACTTTCATTAATATCTGCTTGCATTTGATTAATTGCCTGTTAATATGGGGTGTTTTTTTCCCCCTCAAAAAACTTTTTTATTAAACCGTGAATTGATGTTTTAATTGGACCTTTAAGGTCTTCTAATTATTTAAATCGATACATTCAGTTTAATATTGAACATGTGACAAACAAATTTGTTTGTCCATGTTGTACCTAATTGTAAAATTTTGTGCGCATATAAAATGTTTTTATCAATATTTGAATCACTATCGAAAACATTAAAGGATCAAAAATTTTTATTTATTAACATTGTCGTGTTCACAATCAGTGCCAACAATTGTTTGTTTGTTTGTTTGCAGGTTTTTCAAAATTAAATATAATAATGGAATTTGACATTTTATAAATAAATTATCGAATAGTAAAATCATTTAAGATTTTAAACTTTGTTCGAGTCATAATATTTTTAATTAATTTTAACTCGAGTTTAAAAAAATACTAATCGCATACATAATTGATTGAAAATTACAATCATAGTAATTTATTATTACATTTAACTTCTTCATCTTTTTTTTTATTATTCGTCATTAATTACATTATTTTTTCATTATCATTACAAAGTACAAAACGAGTGAAATGTCAAATTAATTAATTTCTTTTTTTTTTGTAACGACCAAACTTTAACCATAAATTAAAATTCATCAAGTGTGCACACATTGCATAACTTTATTTATTAAAAAAAAAAATGTTATTTATATATTTAATTAACCGTGTAATTAAAACAAAATGGGAAAAATTTATTAAATTGAAACTATTTGTAAAATTTAAATGAACCAAACTTTTTTTTTAAAAATTCTTATTAATAATCAACTCGAATCGAACAAACAAACAAACAATTTTTTCTTTTTCATATTGACAAAACCAAATTGAAAATGTAAGTAAATTTTAGTCATGTCATCACATAGGTATATGTGACTTTTTTTTTAATATGTGCCTGCCTGCCTGCCTGCCTGCCTGCCTGCCTGCCTGCTATTGTGTTTGAACCCTGTGTGTGTATGTGTGTGTGTGTTGTCTGTGTGCCTATATTTCATATGTCCGAGTTCATTGTTACGGGTCGGTGTTTTTTTTTAGTTGTTGAAATCGAATTTATATAAATCAGAAATAATTTTTTCTCTAGAAAATTCTAAAATGTTTAAAATATATGAAAATAATAATAATAATAATTTAAATTACACATTTAAAAGAAATAATTGGGCAACTGTTAGTTTACCATACAGAGGACAAAGAGCCATAAATTATTGCAATGTGAGTAATAATAATAATTTTTTTAAACTTTAACTTTAATTATTATCATTATTATTTTATATTATTATTTTTATTAATTTAGGCGTTGGAAAAAAAACATTTTCATTCACACCATACAAAACGGTTTTTTATTTTTTATTTTATTAATGATCGTTATTATTATTATTATTATTATTATTTATTGTCAAAACAAATTTTTTTTTTTTTTTTTTCCATAAATATTTTTTTGCGAATCCATGCATGCATGAATGAATGAATGAATGAATGCAGCGAATGATGATGATGATGATGATAATTATTATACATATAATAAAAAATTAATTTTATTTTTGTCGTCGGTTGGTTACCATAAAGTTATTATTATTATTATTATTATTATTATTATTATTATTATTATTATTATTATTATTTAATTGAATCGGCCGAAATAATTAGGAAAAAAAATTTCGTAATGATAATTAAAAATTTTTAATTGCGTTAGTAGAGTTTTTGTAATTTTTGTAATTTTTAATTATTTTTTTTTTATTGTTTTTTTTTTGGTTGTTGTACGTTTGGTTGTTGGTGATGATATCGTAAAAGTATCATTATATTTTTCACATAAATAATCATCATTATTTACGTGATTACACTTGGGTTAAATTTGATAAGGTACATATTGTTGTTAATGTGAAAATGTTTTGATTTTGAAAAAATTCAACCATTTTGTTTTTTTTTTTTTTTTTTTCGATTTCAAAATTGATGAAAGATTAGATTGACGATGATGATGATGATGACGATGACGATGATGATGATGATGATGATGATTGTTTGTTTTAAAAAAAAGAAAAAGTTAAACGAAAATTTTTTGGGTTTTTTTTTCTTTTCTTAAAAGTATGTCGTCATAGTTAAAATTAAACATTTCGATCATTTTTATAATATATTTCGAAGAAAAACGGTCAAGTTTTTGTTGTTGACGGTTGTTGTTGTCGTTTGTTTAATATTATTATTATTTTTAGTCACCTACCAGAAATTTTTTTTTTTTTTTTTTTTTAACGTCACTCTCGCCTTTTTTTTAATGTGGCAAATATTAAAATACGCAATAAAAAAATGTGTGTGACGTCATAATAAAGAGGTTAATAATTAGTAGTTCTGATAGATTTGTCGTACGAAACGGAAAAAAAAAAAAAAAAAAAAAATAGGCCGTTCGTTTGTCGTATTTCGTCGGGTCGATGTCATCAATTTTATTTTACGAAACAAACAAACAAACAACAATCGGGAAAGAGAAAAAAATTAATTAAAGAAGAGTTAAAATGATATTGTAATTGTTTCCGAAGTATCGGTAAAATTTATTCGGAAAACTAAAATTATCATTATTATTATTAATATTATCATTATTAATATTATTATTATTATCATTCATTATTATTATTATTATTATTATTATCATCATTATTATTATTTTATAAAATTTATCGACTCGGAACTATTCCGTTTCTATTTCTTTTTTTTTTTTTAAATTTCTTTTATTTTAAATTTTTTTTTGCCTGAAACGACTTGCAAATCAAGCAAATTTTATTATTATTATTATTATTATTATCATTATCATTATTATTATTACTATTATTACTTTTTTTATTAAATAAATGATAAATTAAGCGTGTATTTTATTAAACGGTTAATTTTCGTTTGAAAATAAGGAAAAAAAAAAAAAAAATGTGCCTACCGGTTGTTAGCTACGGGTATATTCATCATGAACCCGGTTAATTTTTCAAATAATAATAATAATGATAATAGCAATAATAAATAATGATAATAATGATAATAAAAAACTTTTTTTTTTTTTTTTTCTTTTTTTTTTTAAAAATAATTATTTATTTTTTTATCGGAGATATTCCCATTGAAAAAAATTTACGTTTTTTTTTTTTAATAATGCGACGTATGTATGTATGTAAATATTATTAATAATAATAATAATAATTGAATATTTCTCTCTCTCTCTCTCTCTCTCTATTAGCAAGTTAGAAAATGATTATCGTAATTTATTTTCTGGCCAGGTATGAAAGATAACCTCTATTCGCGTGTAAAAAGAGGGCCAAACCAGAAGAGTTTAGGCTTGTTAAGACTCCACTCCGGTTTGTTATCGCGTTGTGTTTACTTGTTTTTTTTTTTTGTTTTGTTTTTAGTTTTGTTGCATTGGTAATGTTCGATGTGAAACAACAACAACCGGTGTGAAATCGAAATAAATTTTTTTTTTTTTTTTAGTTGTACTTTATGTGAGTTTGTATATTTAGTTGAGTAGTATTAGTTTTATTCGATTATCGGAAAAACCTTTCGAACTGTTTACGAGGAGGGAGGGAGAGGGAAAATCGAACGTGATTATTATTAATTTTTTATAGAGAACGAAAATGCGTTCGTAATTATACGGATGTTGTTTGTTGTTTGTCGTTTGTTTTTTTTTTTTTTTTTTTTTTTTTTGCACGAAAACCAGTTTTCCAATATGATCATCTTTTCATTGTTTTTAGTTTAGTAGTGAAACCTTTGCCATTTAGGTATTACTTAAAGCTTTTACTTTTAAAAAAAAATTTTCATAATATTTTGTTTCTTCTTCTTCTTTTTGTTTGCCATCGGGTGTTTGTTATTTACAATCGGGTCGGTTGTTATTTTTTTTTTTTTTTTTTTTTTTTTTTTTTAAAAACAACAACAACCCGATTTTCTTTTTTTTTTTTTTTTTTAAATATTTCGAAAGGTTTTTTCGAAACTGAAATTACCGGGTCGAAATGATTTTTTATTAATATTATTATTATTATTAATTTTTTAGCGGGGGTTTTGGGGCGATACGAAAAACAACCGGAAATCGGGAAAATTTCGGAAAAAATTGTTTTAAAAAATTATGAAAATGTTTGTTTCGAAAAAATCGAGCAAAACATTATTTTATTTTATTTTGTCGTTTGTTTTGTAAACGAATATAATAAAAAATAGTGATTTAATGTGAATAATACGACAAATAAAATTTTCGGTTTTTTTTTCTTGTTTGTTTGTTTGTTTGTCGTTTGTACCGGTTAACAAACGCAAAAATTTAAGTTTGTAATTGTTTAGTGCGTGCGTGTGCATTTTTATCGATTGATTTCAGGGATTTCAGGAAATCGATCGATTTAATTTTCGTTTTCGTTTTCCTTCCCCCCCCCCCGTTTCGACGGGTTTAAAATTTATTATTATTATTAATTGTGTGAAAATTTGTACCGAAAATGCATAAAGTTTGTTTGTACATATCACCGGCTCCGAATCCGAAACCTGGGAATTTCGTACGTGAAAATAATGATAAAAATATAATAGAAACGGAAAATGTATTGCCCTGGTGGATGAAAGATAGAAACAGTAGTAATAATAAAGCCATTTATTGCAAAAGGCAAAATAAAATTGTTGTCGGTTTGCCTTTGAACAACGATGAGAATTTTAAAAACGTTAAAAAATCATTTTCATCGACGACTTTTAAAGATCCGGAGGTAAGGAACAAAATAATAATAATAATAATTTTTTTATTGTTTTCCACATGTATAAAAAAGTGAAATTTTTTTTAGCATAAAAAGTCCGAATTGTTTTTAAAAAAAACCGGTTAAAAATGACAATAATATAATTTCATTTAATATTTTATCATCTTTCGAACAACTTTTGTTGTTGTTGTCGTTTTTCGATTGAGTTTAATTGGGTTTCGGTTAATGATGTGTTTGTTTGTCGCAAATGTGTAAGGGGGAAACAAACAAAATGTTTGCAGTCGATTCGAAACTCGTTGACACAAACGAAAAAAAATTTCATTTTTTTATTATTATTTATTTTCACTCGTTTCCGATGATGCGTAATATAATTATTCAAGGTGTTTCTTTCTTCTCTCTTATTAAAATACTGGAAATAATGATAATAATAATAATAATAATGATGATTTCTCATCATCATCATTATCGTGATCATCGTTGCCGCAGCCGCCCAGCCGATTGAACTTTTGTTTAAAGTATGATTTCATATGGAAAAAAAAAAAAAAAAAAAGTTAAATATGTTTATAAGAATGATTGTTTTACTCCTTGGCACACCCTCCCTCCCCTTCCCCCCCGTTTGCTTCCCCTCTCGCTTACACTCCTCCTCCTCCCCTCCTCCCCATAATATTCCTACGTTTGAAATGTATTACATAAAAAAAAAATTATTTTTAATTCGCATAATGTTTGAGAAAATTTCAGTAGTTTTAATTTTTTATCATTGTTTTTTTTTTATTATCATTATCATTATCATTATTATTATTATTTATTTCGTTAAAGTTATCTAACGTTTTAAATGGAAAAAAAATGATGATAATAATAATAATAGTAATATTTGAATGAGGATATTTACACATAAACAATATGGAAAAATGTATTAATAATAATAATAATTTTTTTTCTGGTGAGAATGTTTTGACAGGGAGGAGGGAGGGGGAGATAGGGGGCGTAAAAGGATCACTAAATTTATTAAGGTTTTTATCATATCCTGAAAGTTTTTGTTGTTGAATAGGGAAGAAGTATAGTGGTAGTAGAGTTTTTAATTACTGTAACGACTCGGAAAACCTTGAAAACTAATTTGTTAATTTTGTAGTATAAATATACTAAAAGCATAATAATAATAATAATGATGATAAGAAAAATCGTAATGTTTATCATTTCCTTTTTCAAATTGTTATTATTATAAGTAATTAAGGCGATGGCGATGGCGATGGCGGCGACGACGATGCCACGAGGTATTTTCATATTTTTCCAGTTTTATGTAAAATAAAATTCAATTATGTTTTATCAGTTGTTCGAACGTCTCTTTCGTTTTTTTCCTCTTCTTTACGGATAAAATCAATATTTTTACGTGATTGATTTTTATCTGGTGTTGAGAGATAGATAGATAGACAGATAGATAGATAGATAGATAGATAGATAGATAGATAGAGAGAGAGAGAGAGAGAGAGAGAGATAGAAAAATTTCAAAATAATATTTAAAAGAACCACGCCAATTTTTTTGCAATAATATTATAATCAACTTTCTATTTTTCAACAGCTTTTTTTAAAAACTCGGTGAATTATGTTTAAATGGGGGGGGGGCAGTGGTGGTGGTGGTGACCTTCGTACAATAAATTCTTATTATCATTATTATTAACAATTTACAAATTTATTGACGATTTTTGTAAAAACGAAATCGATATATCGATCAATAACCGATTTTGTATTTATAATAATCGATTCCGTCAGAGATGGAATCTTATTATTATTCTCAGGTATTTACGTGTCGTGACGTAAACCAAACAGAACGTCGGAAAGGGGGGAAAAAATAATGATGATGATAATAATAATAATAATAATAATTTTTCATGTAAACATATTGAAAACCTTGGCGGTTATTAATATTATCCTTGATAATTTAAACGGATGGATGAAGAATGGATGAATAATTGGGATGGGAAAAGAGCGTGCGAGAGATGGAAAAAAAAAAAAAATTTATTTAAAAAAAAGACAATAATAATAATAATAATAATAACTGTAGTCCAAAAACCGTTTTGTTTTTTTTAAGGGCATTTTAGGGCAAAATTTTTTTATTTCACGTACGTTTCAAGAATAAAAAAAAATATGTATATATTAAGTTTTGGTTGCTATTTAAGTCGTATCTCTCCGAAATCTTAATTGTTATACTTTTTTTTTAAAAGTTGTTCTCTATTAGGGATGTTCTACGTATTCGGTTAATAAAAATAAGTTTAATGAAATCCTCGATTTCTATATAAAACAAACAAACAGAAAAAGAAAAAAAAATTTCACCGTAAAAATTCATTTCCTTTTCTGTATTTAATTAAAAATTATTTTTTTTCTTTTGCGTTTTCGCAACTACGAACGTTAAACGAAAATAAATATACAAAAAGTGTAACAATCTATTATTAATAGCAGAACATCGTTTCACAATAGAAATTTTTTTTTTTTTAATATAAAAATTAAATATGGCAGATTTCGATATTAAGTGCGAGCACTCACGCATTACGGAGACGTTCGTTAGTTGTTTTAAATAATTTAAAAAGGGGGGGATTAGGAAAAGAACGTGGAAAAAGAATAGAGAGAGAGAGGGAGGAGGGAAATTATTTTCGCGTGTAATTAGACGAGTTTTTTCGGTTGGCTAACCTGTGCTACTCATTCGATAAGTTCAAATGAAATACTTGAAATATTCATAACGTGAGATTTCCGTGGTATTTGACCGCGTGTCATCGCGTTAATTACGTCGTAAATTTTGTTTTTATTTATTAGTGATTAAAATATGGTAGTCAGTCAGTCAGTCAGTCAGCTGTTACCACCACCACCACGTGGTGGTGGTGGTAACAGCTGATATCATCAGCTTGTTATCATCGTGTCGAAGCGCAAAAATTCATCTTTTTACCCCCCCCCCTCTCTCCCCCTCCCTCTCTACTCTCCCAAAAAAAAAAATTCGACGATCCCAAAAAAAAAAAAAAAAAACCATCACGAAATTAATTATTATTATTATTATTATTTTCATTTTAAATGTCATGTTCCGAAAATCATTTGTAATTTTTTTTTTTAACGTAACCTTCAAGATAAATTTAAAAAAAAAAAAAATTGTTGTTTCCTTCACTTATTTCATATTTATTATTAAATTACGTTATTATTATTATTATTATTATTATTAGTATTAGTATTAGTATTATTATCATTACTGCGAGAGATCAAAAAAAAAATGATTCGGTTCAAAAAAAAAAAATGTCAATGAATTGTATCTATCGTAATGATTTTGAAGATGTTTTTTTTCTTTTTTGAATGAAAACAAACATGGAGGGAGTGAGAGAGAGGGGAGGGGGAAGGAGAAGGAGAACATTCCCAAAAATGGGACCGGATGCGAAAATTCCTGTTTTTTTTTTTTAACGGGTGCAAATGAGGAGACTTTATTATTTAGTCGTAAAATAATTTTTTCTGTTTTTTTTTTTTTTAATGTACGTAATTTTGACCAATCATGATTTCAAGATTTTTTATTTATTTATCCTTATTATCATTATCATTATTATTATTATTATTATTAGTATTACTTAAAATTCATTCCCTTGAACTTTTAAAGAATTTTCAACGATTCGAATGGGTTCGATTCCCCCGGGTTACGGCTACGAAATTAGTTTTTTTTTTTTTTTTTAAATAAAATGGCATATGCAAGTAGTGTGCCGTTTTACGCAACTTTAAAGAAAATTTTTTTTTTTTTATTTTCTTACAATGCAATAGTATTATTATTATTATTATGAGGAAAGACAAAAAAAAAAAAGTAATAAATAAAGAAAAAAAAATTGCAGGGTCAATCACGAAGAGTTAATTTTTTTTTTTTTTTTTTTTTATTCTGTTCTATTGCCTAAAGGACTTTAAATTTTTTATTTTTTAATAATATTTAAAATTGTTGTAATAATAATAATAATGATAATGATAATAATAATATTAATAAAATGCTCGGAGTAATAATATCTTAATAAATAAAAAGGGGTTTCTTTCGTAATGGCGCGAAAAGAAAAAAAAAAAAAACGTTTAAAGGAGGAAAGGTGTAAATTATATTTTTTTATTTTTGTTAATTGTTGGGTTCGCGCGTATTTCTGTTGGCGTGGCAGGCACGCAGGCACGCACGCACGCACACGAACGCAGGCACACTCACACGCACGCGTACACGCACGTTATCGTTTTCGATATGATATGTTAATGGCGGCGCTTGTTTTTTTTTTTTTTTTTTTTTTTCTCGCTCCCTGCCAATCAACTTTTCCTTTCCCCCCCCGACGCACACGCACACGCACGCATGCACGCACAAGGCCATCGACTCGGGTTTTAAAAAAATTAATTTATTCGAAATTTTTTTTATATTTTTTTTTTTTGTCAATAATAATGATAATTTTTAAGGTTAAATAATAATTAATGTTAACGGTTTCGTTGTTATTTTTTTTAATATTATTATTATTATCGTCATCGAAACCATTCCAGCGTTTGGAATGAAATACAAATCGATAACACATTCGTTTGCATTCCAAAATGTCGTCCCGTTTGCAAACACGGACACAAATGGAAAAAGAAATTCATTGAGTTCAGATCGTGACATAATTTTTTAAATTTTGTTTGAAACATCATCATCATTATCATCATCATCATTGTTATCGTTAGGTTTTTTTTTTTTTTCTTTTGGTCGAAAATTTAAAGAGCCGACATTTTAGCTTACGAGTCTGGGAAATCTTCAACCTTAATTTTTATTTTCTTTCTCCCTCTCTCTCTCTCTCTCTCTCTCTCTATCCTACGTTCAGACTTTTAAAAACAACTTTTTTTTTTTTATATATGGTTTTATCATTATTATTATTACGTTTTTGTAATGTAATTACATCTTGCATTATTGCCCTTTTAGGTTCGTTTTTTTTTCTCCTCAAAAAATGTTTTTTTTGCTTCCTTTCAAGGCCTTTTTCATCTTCATTTTTTTTTTATTTTTATTTTTATTATTATTATTATTATTTTAAGTGAGCGAAGATGAAAGCAAAATAATAATAATAATAATAATTAAAGGTAGAGGGGGGAGGAATATTTCGTTAAGTTTTAAGGGAATCGTTCGACGCAAACAAAATGGTGTTCGGTTGAAATGAATATTTTTTTTTTTAATTTTTTTTTCCTGTCACGATTTTGTTTTTGTTTACGAAATGTTATTTTCCAAGCGGAAGATGCCCCCCTCCATTCTTTTTTCTCTCCTTCCACCATTTCCCCCCTCCCTCCGGGGGGTAGAAATGGTCACGTAGAAAGTTGACCGATCGAATCATAGTTCAAATGTCATTTTGTTTACGAAAGGAGAGATGAGTTTTTTTTTGGGCGGGGGTACGGGGGGAAGGGAAGCGATGAGAAAGAAGAAAAAAAAGTGATTACGTTATCATTAACGCGATTATTAATAATGATAATTTATTACGTAATCGGAAGATTCTAGAAACTAAAATTCAAAAATGGATTAATTTTATTTATTCATTTTCCCCCAGGGTTATGATGAATTTTTAAAAAAAAATTTTTTTCCGTTAAATATTATTATTATTATTATTATTATTATTATTATCGGAAGATTTTTTTTTTTTTTGTAAAAATTCATTTGCACGATTGGAAAAATGGGAATTTTTGATTACTTTCACTTCGTGCCCACACAAATGAAGACATAAAATTAAAAAAAAAAACAAAACGATTTTCTCATTTTCTATGAGAAAATTTTTTTTTTTTTTGTATGTAAAACGATTATATCGAAATATCGAATCGAAAGTTAAATCGATTATTTATCGATTGAATTTAAAAATCGATTTCTCCGCGTAATCAGATCGAGATCGATTTGATAAAGAATAAATAAAAATAATGATTATCGTTAAAATTTGACATTTCGTTTACATCGGGTCAATCATCATCATCATCATCATTATCATTATCGTCATCCGGGGGGCGGGGCGGGGGTGGTTGTTTGTTAGGCTTCATTAATTTTTTTTTTTTTTTTTTTTTTTTTGGTACGTAGGATGTGAACTTGAATTAACTTAACTTTTGTTCATTAATTTAATTGTTAATTTAAAAAAAAAAAAAAAAACGTGGGGGAGGGGAGGAGAGGAGGAGTAAATTAATTTTTAATTGTTTTTTTTTTTTTTTTTTTTTTTTGTTTTTAAAGTTGGCAATTTTGAATTTATTTTTTTTTCCCCCTTGAATGTCGTGTCCGAAAAGTTGTCGATTATTAAAAAAAAAATTTTCACAAGGAATAGTATTTAGTTCAAGATGGGCGTGGTGGCGGTGGACGTGATAAAAATCTGGTTTTTATTATTATTATTATTATTATTATTATTATTATTATTATTATTATTTCACTACAATTCGACAGCGTTTGTGCGTGCGTGAGTGCGTGAATGAGTGCGTGCGTGTCTGCGTTTTCGTAAGGAGTGGAAAAATAAATGCAACGCATAGGAAAGTGGTTGTAAAATAAATATTTTCCAGGGGCTAATGTTTACCTTGACTAATGTCCGCATGGGTTGGTTGGTTCATGCGCACTCGGTCGGTAGGTTTCTTTTTAAATTCCGTACTCGTTTTTTTTGGGGGGGCGGAGGGGTTGAGGTGGTCGGGGAGTGGTAGTAGCGAAACGAAAGGCGAAGTAATATCGAATAATGATGATTATGATGTTGTTACTAGTTTTTTTTGAAAATGTTAACGGCTTTTTAAAAAAAAAAAATTGTTGTTGCCACTTTTGAAGATGTCCAACAACAACAAAAAAAATTTTTTTTTTTTTTTTTAAAAGGTGGTTAACCTGTTTCCGGGATTAACTTTCTCTTTATTTTTTATTTTACCTGTTTTTTTTTTTTTTTTAAAACAAAACTTTAATAAATATTTTTGCTCGATTCAAATTTTTATAAATTTTTAATGTTGTTGTTGTTGTCGTAAACGATTACTCGTTTGTCGAGTGAAAAGGGAAAAAGAGAAAAAATAATGAGACGAGTCGAGAAAACAATAAAACGAGAATTCGCGACGATGATGATGATGATGATGATACGTGAAAGAAAAAAGAGCAATGAGAGAGAAAGAGAGAGAGAGAGGGAAAGGTAGAAAAGAGACAGACGAAATAATAATAATAATAATAATAATTTTATTTTAATACATCGAAAGAGCAAGTGGTGTGTTCTCATTGAAAAAATTTCATAGGTTAGGAACCTGTACGTTATTATTATCATTATCATTATCGGCGTGCATGAATATTATTATTGTGTAATTGATTTCACTCTCTGCAAAGAGCTCGAGGCTAATTATTATTATTATTATTATTATTATTATTATTATTATTATTATTATTATTATTATTATTATTATGTTTTCGTACACCATATGTTTATGACGTCCGTGATCGAATATGACTCAAAGCTATATAAATTCTTTGCTTTTTCATTCAAGTTTTAACGGCATAGTTCAAAGGAAAACAACATTTTTTTTTTTTAATGGCAAAAAAAATGTTTGTTTATTTATTCTATGTTCATTTTTTATTTTATTTTATCTATGAATAATTTTACCCCCCCCTCTCTCTCTCTCTCTCTCTCTCTCTCTCTCTCTCTTTCTATCTCTCCCTTTTATCTTACTTATTTTTTTTACCTGTTTCCTTCTTGTTACGTGTTCACATAATTAATTTATTGTTTTAAAAAAAAAAATGTTTTTATCGCCTCCATGACGTCCTGAAAAATATTTTGACATGATTTTCCTGTAGGTATGCGTTTGTTTGTTTGTTCGTTTGTTTCCTTTTTGTTTTTTCTCCCGCTACGTGTATATATTCTGGCAGGTTGAGTTTGTTTGCACAGTTACTTTTAAATATGTGTGAAAAATTAATTAGGGAGTATCGCATGGATTTGTTTTGGTTGTTGTTGTCGTTGTTGTTACATTCAAGTAATTTTCAAATAAAAACAAACAAACAGAGTTGCTCCTCTTGTTTTTTTTTGCCCTTTTCTCACGGTTGGGATTTTAAGGTTACCGTTAAGGTTTGTTCGTTTTTTTTTGTCGTCACTGTGACGTTGCACTCAGGTATCGTATAAACGAAAGGCATAATTAATAACTGAATGAAATGGAATAGGTGTCATCACGCGTTTTGTTTGTTATGTCGTTTGTTGTTCACGGTAAATCGAATAAATAACTGTTTGTCAAAGGAAGATTATTGATTTTTTCTTTCGTTCTTCAAATGACAGCCGTCACACTGGGAGAAAAATCCCGTTTGGTTGTTTTGTTTGTCTCCATCGTCTCACACTAAGAATTCCTAGACGTCGTAACCACGACGGGACATCCGTTGAGGGGAAGACAGGAAAGGAAGGGAGGGGAAAAAAAAATTTTTTTTAACGGGTTTGTTTAGTTTCCATCCGGTTCATTCGTTTGTCGAATTAAATATTTAAGCAATATCGTTGGTTGTTGAACAATATCGTTGTGTATTTACGGTGATTGTTTCTTTTGTTTTTTCCGGTTCCTGCGGTGATATATATTTTTCCGTCGTCGACAACCTGAAAACAAACAATAAAAATATAAGGTTGGTTTTGGTTGGCGTGGAAAAAAAAAAAAAAAAAAAAAAAAATTACGGACTTTTCGCGTGAGAAAAAAGAAAAAAAAAACGGTCCACCTTCTTGATCACCTTAAAACTTAAAAGTATTATTATTATTATTATTGATTTAGGTTACGGATAATAATTTTACATAGAGAGTGTAAAAATATTATTATTATTATCATTTGTATTTTTCCACGTTATTTTTAATCGAACGTGAACTTTCATCTTTCTCGTCATCATCATTCAAATCGATCGTCGTCAAATGTGGCGGAATTTTGATTTGTGTAATTTTTTCTGTACAGGTCGTTTATTTATTAATTACTCGTAGAAGTTTTTAACAAGCGATGAAAAAAAAATTCTAAATTATTAATGGTCGTGAGGTCTAAAAAAATAAATGAAGGGAAGTCGACAAACGGCGGAAAACCTTGTTTGTACAAAAAGGTGATTCACGTTATTTATATTGGCACTGAAAAGAATCTTCGTTTTCGATTCGTTTGTATTAACAATCATCGTTTTGTATTCAAAAGAAGTTTGTATTATTATTATTATTATTATTATTGCAGGCACAATCACCGTAATGATGATAATAATGATATTTTAATTCGTATGAGCTACTGCGACTCGTTTGAATGTGTTTTTTTTTGTTATTTTATACATTACGAAATAATAATTTTCTCGTATTAGTCACCTTTACCCCCTCACAAAGGGTTTTTATTATCATCATTATTATCAAAATTATTTTCGAATGACCCGACTTATTATTGCTTCATTTTGTTTAAAGTTTTTTTTTTTTTTTTTTTTAATTTTGAAATTTAAAATCGCATTGGGAAAAGATGGCGGAAAGGTTTGAGGGTACAGTTAGGGTATGTTGTTGGTTGTTGTAGTGATGAGTTTGTCATTGTTATTTAAACTTTAATGAAAATACCGGTTCGAAATTTAAATTTTTTTTTTTAACTGGGTAAATGTGAAATTACGCGGATCGCAAGAGGCACGTTTTGAAAATGTAAACAAACACAAACGTACGGTGGTGCGCTCTATCTTTCGTCACTGATAATAATATGCGGATATTATACGTTAGCGATTCAAATTAGTACCATTGTTTTATTAATAGATGGAGTTATTTACAAGGTATCATCACTTTTTTTTTACGTTTTGACATGTCAAAAAGTTTCAAATTTTTTTTTTGGAATTTAATAATTTCATTTTTCCCGATAAAATAAATGACTAATTTTTTAAATTTTGGCAACAGTGTCAGTCAGCCCCTACTCTCGTTCTAATAACGACAGATTTTCGATATTCAGTCACAAACAAACTTTCAAGTTAAAAAAAAAAACCCTCACGCTGTGGTGTACTTATGGAGTTTTGGTTAGGTGACTTGTATAGGGAAGAATATTGGCCGGACATATTGGAAAATTTAATTCAGGTAACCATAATAATAATAATAATAACGGTCGCCATTTTTTTTTCTTACTACAAATCCTCTTTTGGTACGTGAGTCGTATTAGGGCTGCTGCTCTCTCTCTCTCTTGTCACGCTATCAAATTAACAATCACGGGTGTCACGATGGTAAATTGTTTCGCTTCATGTCATAACCGTCAACGTTAATTGGTTAATAGCGTTAAAAAGGAACGCGGAATTGTTGTTGTTGTTTGTTGTCTTGTGACACACAGAAGGCGGTGAAAAACTCGTGATACAATATGAGGATGAGTTAAAATTTATTGTTTGTTAATAAGATACCCGAAAAATCCGA
The DNA here is from genome assembly GCF_000006295.1 of Pediculus humanus corporis. Lineage (NCBI taxonomy): Eukaryota > Metazoa > Arthropoda > Insecta > Psocodea > Pediculidae > Pediculus > Pediculus humanus. The sequence continues at coordinate 594,259 of NW_002987850.1, read as the reverse complement.
ATAAGGAAATCGTTTTTTTTTTTTTTTTTATTAAAACAAAAGAAAATTTTTGTGTATACCTGCCATAAATAGAATTTTCTCTCTCTCTCTCTCTCTCTCTCTCTCTCTCTCTCTCGTTATGCCTGCCCCTTTAGGGAAATTTTAGATTTAAATTGTTTGAAAGAAAATAATTTTTTTTTTTTTTTTTTTTTTTGAAGTGTGAAAAAAGAAATTGATTTTTACCAAAAGTTTTCGTTTGTCGTAAATTAGATTGTTGTTGTAGGTTGTTGGTTGTTGGTTGTTGTTGTTGTTGTCGTCGTTTGAAAACTTAAAATAGGATTTAGGAAGTCGTAAAAATTATTTTTTTTTTTTATACGGATTTTATTATTGTTTTGTTGTTGCCTTTAAGGCATTTAAAAATTACGTTTTTTTTTTTTTTTTTGTAAAAGGAAAAACCTTTGATGAACTTTTTTTTGCCTTTGAGTGAAAAAAAGGCGGTAAGCGGATTATTATTATTATTATTATTATTATTATTATTATTATTATTCCCTTTCGGGGAACGGGGATTAATTTTAGTTTTAGTTTAACTGTCGTAAAAAAAAAAAAAAAAAAAAAAAAAAAAATTACGTAAGCGGTAAGTTACGGTCGAGTTGTTGAAACAAAAGGAAAATTTTTTTTTTTTTACTCGTTCCAGTCGTCGTTTTATTATTATTATTATTATTATCATCATTATTATTATTATCGTATGAAAGGAACGCGTTAGAGAACGCGTATGATGCGAGTGAATTCATCATCGGAAAATTGGTTGTTTCAAAAAATGACGACAGGGGGAAAATTCGAATTGGATTGCAGCCAAACCGTAAATAAAAAAAAAAAAAAAAATTAGCAAATTTAACATATAATATATATTTTAGATAGCTTGGAATTTACGAATCCATTTCCGGTTTTGACAAAAAAAAAACGGAACGGAAATGGTTGCTCGTATCAGAAAAAAAAAAAAAATATGGGAAAAAATTTTTTTTTGGTTTTTTTATTAAAAAAAAAAAAAAAAAAAGTTCACGAATGTCACAACGTCCGTGAACTTTAAAAACTAATTTTATTATCATTATTCTTATTATTATTATTATTATTATCGTGTATTCCTTTTTTTATTGTTGGTATTATTATTATTATTATTCAACTCGATCCTAAGGCTAAATAATCATTTTTTCGAATTTGATGTGCACGACGACGAGAGAACGGTTGTTGGTTGTTGGTTGGTTGGATTCGGTACATGATTTTTTTTTTTTGTGCTGCCCGAATCCCCGCGTTTTTATTATTATTATTATCATCATCATCATCATCATCATCATCATTTTCACGAGTTTAAAAAAAAAAAAAAAAAAACCGACGGAAATTTCAAAGGAAACGAAAAAAAAAAAAAAAAAATTCTTTTTACGGCGGACGCGTAAAATTTTTATCGTTTAATTTATTTAAAAAAAAAAAAAAAAATAACAAACGGACGTAAAAAAAAAAAAAAAAAAACCCCCGCGTACCCAAAAAGGGGAAAAACCCGCGTTTATTATTATTATTATTATTATTATTATTATTATTATTATTATTATTATTATTAACTCGACACGAATGTCAAGTCGAGTGCCACGAAAATTAATTTTTTTTTTTTTTTTGGGTTGGTTCGCACGTTGATGAAATAAATAAGAACAAATCAGGGGTGACCACGTCGTTTTATTTTTTATTTTATATTTTTTTTTTCGAACCAGACGTTAGAGTGATTGATTGATTGAATGAGCGAATGAATGAATGAATGAATGAATGAATGAATGAATGGATGGATGAGCGAATGCGAAGCGAATTTTTTTTTTCTCTTTCTCTGTTGTGCTGGGCCTATCGTAACGTTCGATTTGAAACGTCAACGTCCTTTGTTTGGTTGTTTTCGTGTTTGTACGTTTTTGTTTGTTTGTTTGTACGATGGATCATAATCATCATCATTTTTTTTTTTTTTGGGGGAGGGGGGGGGTAATACAAAATACGTGAATTTTGATTCGAACTCGTGAGGAAAATTTTTCATTTTTTTCCAATCTTGTCGTTCGTCATTGATGCAAAAACAATGACGCAGTTAAAATACATGGCTGTTGCGTTTTATTATTATTATTATTATTATTATTATTACAGTTCGATTCGAGTTACGAAATCCGAACGTGGAAATATTATATTCCTCAACGGAATTCTTTTACAACTTTGTGAAAAAAAAAAAAGAAAAGGAATAATAATAATAATAATAAGAAATCGTATATGTGCGATCTCTTTCGATCGGATTCATATACGAATCATGCATGCGCTAGCATAAAAATTATTATTATTATTATTATTATTATTCAAGCATATTGTTTATTTTATTTTTTTCATTCTGTAGACACGTCAAAAATTTTTTTTTTTTTTTTTTTTTTTTTGTGTAAAATTTGTTTTTTTTTTTTTTTTTGAAGACGCCGAAGAGTCTGTTGAAAAAACGAAAAATGCGTAACGTGTTTCACTTGAAATTTTTTTTTTTTTTTCGTAAGTTGGTATAACTGTTTCCAAGGAGAGATTACGGTCTGACAATTCCTCCCCCCTCCCCAAAAAAAAGGAATTTTTCAATTAGACTGTCAGCTAATAATAAGGAAAAAAAAGAAAAAATTAAGATAATTAAATGATATGAAGGCAAAAATTACTGACCACGGTCAAAGGGTCACGTTAATTAAACGTAAAAAAAAAAAAAAAAAAAAAAAGGTCAAAGATCAACTCCACACGAATTCGAAAGGAGTCACGACGATGACGACGACGATGACGACGACGACGACGACGACGATGACGATGACTATGTATGATATCATGTATATATAAATCGCACGAGGGGCATTCCGCGGAAAAGAACAATGTAAGATTCGTATATATTAATTGAATCATCTGAACAAAAACAAACACGCGAGTGCGAATTTCCATCAAAAAATAAAATAATAATAATAATAATGATAACAAAGAAAAAGAAAAGAAAATGGATTGTGATAACGCGACGACGACGACGACGCATTCGATACGTTGTAAACTCGACTACATTGAATGCAAGTTTGTGTGCCCTGATGATGGAAGGCCCGGCATTTTGTTCACAACAACAACAACAACAACAAACGGTTGTTTAACATTTAGTCTAGCTTTACGCAGGGAGTAGTGAAGTGCAATGCGTTACGCGATACATAATTTCACGTTACAAATTTTGAAATTTTTTAAATATTTTTTTCTCATCGTCGTTTATTCTCAATCGGAATAATAATAATAATAGTTTGTTTGTTATCGTCGTTTGTTCGTTTGTTAATTAATTAATTAATTTTTTTTTGTGTGTGTGTTATTTTCTCGTTCGCGGACTGTCGATTTTATCATCATCATCATCATCTTGTTTTTTTTTGTTTGTTTGTTTTTTTATTTTCGATCGACCGTTGTATCGACGAATGATTTGAATTTCGCGCCATTTACTTTTTTATTCGTGACAATTTTCGGGGGGAGAAAAGGGGGAGGTGAGGGGGATCAATTACTGCCACGTATTTTCGATCGTTCAAGTTTTGGTGTGTTTGTTTGTTACATTTATTAGGGAAATTTATTTTGTCCAAGAACCGGTTTGTTTTCAGTGGTTTGTTTGTCGATTTTTGCATGGAAGTTTGCGTGTTGTGAGAGTGCGTAAGTGCGCGTGATGTTCCGGAAAAGAAAAAAAAAGTAAAACAGTTAGTTGGTTAGTTAGTTATGGCGCGTGATGTCATTTATTTAAATTAGTCGTTTGTCTCTCTGTCATCATTCGGGTTGTTTTCGTTGGGGGGAAGGAGGGAGGGAGAGGTCAAAATTATTATTATTATTATTTTAAAAAAATTCTCACGTATAGTTTCTCTCTTCTTCTTCTTTTTCTTCTTCTTCTTCTCACGGAAAAATGAAAGAAAGAAAGAAAGAAAGAAAAGATGCATCTACTCAAATTCGCCATTCATTTTGTTTTCAAGGTTAAAAATTTACTTTTTAGTAGGACTAATCAATTAGATTTGAATTATTATTTTGAGAAAAAAAATACAACATTTAGTTTTTACCTGTGTCAGTGAGAAAGAAAAGAGAGAGAGAGTGAGAGAGAAATACACATCGTGTTTTTTTTTTATATTTAAAATAGAGAAAGAGAGAGAGAGAGAAAGGGAAAAGAAAAACAATACTTTTTTTTTTTTTTTTTTTTTTGAAAATATTTATGTATACACGAGTTTTTGATTGTAACGCACTGTTTGTTCGTTTGTTTGTTTGTTTGTTGCATCGTATTATACGAAGCGAAGAGAAAAACTATAGAGAGAGAGTGTGTGTACGTGTGTGTGGAAGCAACCATGTGGCACAACATGTCGAACTTGGTTTTTTTTTTTTTTTTTATCATAATAGTCTTGGCTTATTGATATTTCCCTCTCTCTCTCTCTCTCTCTCTCTCTCTTTTTTTTTTTTGCCAAGGTCACCGAGTTGAATTCGCAATAACTGTCGGTTTGGGTGTTGTTTGTTACACAGGTAGATAGGTCGGTAGGTAGGTAGGTGGGTAGGTTGGTTGACTTGTTCTTGTCCGGTTAAGGCGAGACAATTTCATTAGAGTGTGATTTCATTGTGGAAAAATTTCCCACGCATTATTATTATTATTATTATTATTAAAATAAGAATTTTAGATTTTTGATCACGTGGTCGTGTTGTTACGCGAGCGAGTGTGTGTGTGATCTAGTTAACGAAAAATTAAGATATCGAGAGAAGGAGGAAAATTTAAAAAAAAGAAAAGTCAAAAGAGATAAAGCACGACACACTTGTAGAATCCTATCCGTCGTTAATTTTTTCTAGAAAATTCCGATCGATCGATCGATCGATAGATCGAACAAATTATTTCACTTTTCGATTATCGATTTAAAAAAAAAAAAAATTAACCACTCTCAGACTCGAAGATTATTATTTATTAACGAGATTTTTATAAATGTGAATTTTTTTTTTTTTTGGTAAACGTTCGTTTACCTCGAGGAATCATATAAATCATGGCGGATTATATAAAAAATTTTTAAATTCTTAACGAAATTTTTTCACCCGGTTGTTGTTGTTGTTGTGGTTGTTGCTGTTTAAAAAAAAAAGAAGTTTTTATGTTGATTTCGATGGGTTTAAGTTCCAATCAAGTTGAAATTCGTTCGATTTGTCGTCATTTTGGAAAAGAGGTCGCCGCCGGCAGGGGCCTATCCGCCACTTGACCTTTGACATTTTAACGTCACTTTTTTATACGTGCAATTATATGGTATGGGGGGAGGGGGAAAATCGTGGAATGCCATGGAAAACGGGAAAAGGGAAAACAAACAAAAAAAAAATAGGGAAAATGTAAATGATTTGATGTAGTTATTATTATTATTATTATCATTGTCGTCGTCGTCGTGGATAAGTTAAGTAGATTTTTAAAAAAGTTTTTCCAGAGAAGCAGAAGAAACAAGTTATCGGTGGAGAAATGGTAAAAGTTATAATAAATGACGGCGAGGTGATAAAAAAATAATAATAATAATAATTGAAAAATGTCAACGAAAAAAATATCGAACCTATTTCGATTCGATTCGATTCGATTTTTGTTTTTGCGTTATATTAATCGAATATAAGGAATAACGATCGATTATTATTTGTTTTGTGTTCCAAGGCTGGAATTTAATTATCTTTACACAACCAAATGTAAACAAAATGGCTTCTTCTTCTTCTTCTTATTCTTAAGCCAATAAAGGATTGGTGGTGTTGAGGTTTTTTTTTTTTTTCTCTCCAGTATTTGTTTGTTTGTTTTCTTTTCGACCGCTGTTTGTCGAGTGTGATTGTGACCTTTTAAATTTTCATTCGATATGAGATTTAGTATTATTATTATTATTATTACGATTTTTCTGTCGTTCGGTATTGCGTGAAAATTTTTAGGGTCGGTTGTTACCCCAGCAACGAGTAGGGTTGTGATCATGGAAGTTGTTGTTGTTGTTGTTGTTGTTGAGCGTTTGTCGTTTGTAATCGTCGGTGATTTTCGGTTTTTTTTTTTTTTTTTTTTAAATTTTTTGTGCTACCAGTTTTCGATTTTTAATTTACAAAAAAAAAAAAAAAAAAAAAAACTCGTTTGTGTAAATTCTTGTAGTATATTTATTTACTATAAACGAAATGAAATTATAGTGCTATAAATGATGCTATATATATATACGTAACCGTTGAAATAATAATAATAATTGGCTCCCTTTTGTCCCGATTGATTTTTACCGGTAATTTGGGATTTAATAATTAAACGCTTTACTTCGTCGTTCTATACACTCGTTATCATTATTATTATTATTATTATTATTAATTTTCGCTCGAGGAATTTTTTATTTATTAATTTATTTATTCAAAATCTTAGGTTGTTTTTATAGATTGATTATTATTATTATTATCAAGTATAACCGCTTTTTTTTTTTTACCATTTCGGCCTTTACGGTACTTTTTTTCTCTCTCTTTAAACTCCAGCCGACGTTTTATTATTCTATCATAATCATTATCATTATCATCATTATCACTATTATTATCATTATCATTATTATTATTATTATTATTATTATTATTATTATTATTATTAATTTTATTAGGGAGCACTTTTTCACTTAGTTGTTAGGATTTTGGTTTTCCCGTACCTTTTTTCCCGCCGATTCGAACGTTTGTCATCCGCCTCGATGGATATCATTGAAAATAAATTTAATCCCGGGATTGATAAAAGCCAACGTACGAATTGATAACATAGCTGTAGATATTAGGGATTTTCGTCGTGTTCCAAAGGGATAAAACGGGGAAAAGACGGGAATCGTTTACGGGTTGCCGGTTTTTTAAAAATAAATGTGGCGGTGAATTAATTAACCTTAACTCGCTACTGCCGGAGTTTTTTTTTTTTTTTTTTTTTTAATTATTTCCGCTACCGTGAATTAATTTCATTTATTTACACGTGAATTAGGGATTCTAAAGACACGAAAAGAAAGGTTGTTAAAAATAATAATAATAATAATAAATTTTTAAATATGGCGGCCGAATTCTAACGGTGACGCGTGGAAAAAAAATGAAATTTGTCGTTTGTTCCAAATTTTTTTTTTTTCTGATTTGATTTCATTTGGCGTTCGAATTAAGTGCTTTTTTTTCTAATAGATTTATTATTATTATTATCGTGACCGTTATTATTATTATTTTTTATTGATCTCTTAATCCATTTTGATTTTAAAAAACAAACAACTTTGTCGGTTGTCGGACTTGTGTAAAAAAAAAAAAGAAGCAAACCGTAGTAGTCCGTTAATGTGGTATTTCGTTATGTTTTTATTGTTTTCAAATGTTTGTTTGTTTGTTTGTTCGAGTTCAATAATTTTATTTTTTTTTTTTTTGGAACATGGTCAAAGAAATAAAAAATAAACGAAAATTGTCGTTTGAAATGAAAACAATATTTGGGGGGGCAGGGGGGAGGGCGAAAATGAGGTTTTTATTTTTTATTACGTAATGTTTGCCAAAAAGCGAACGGTTCGAAAAACTCGCGTTCGATTTTCGTAACGTACGCGTGCATACTTTATGCGTTAGAAATTTTCCTTTTAAGAATTAACCTGACCCCTCCCTCTTTCCCCCCGGAAGTCATCGATGGTTCTTCACCTACGATGTCTTCGTGAACGGGTGACGAATGTTGTCCATTTTGTTGTGTGACTCCTGACGTTTTTCTTCGTCTTCGACGACAAACAACTCGTTTTGTGACGTAGTTTCTTGACGACAACAACCGGATAATTTTTTTGTTTCCATCAGAATGAGAAATGAATGTAATGAAAAACAAAAAAAATTGTTTTATTCATGAGAAATGCGTTTTGTACCTAAATTTGGGTATCTTCATTTCTCGTTAAAAGTTGGCAAATGACGTTCGAAACCTGTTTCGCACCGTGAAAACAAACAAACAAACAAACAAAAAGTACGAAAATCAATCGGGAAGTTTTTTTTTTTTTTTTTTTGCAATTGTCTTGTCGGTTCTTTATTAATTAATACTCGTTTTAAAAAAAATGATAATGATAATGATAATAAATTTAAATTCATAATTTTTTTGTTACTGCTATTATTATTATTATTATTATTTCTTTGTTATACACAATTGATTTTGACGGGAGTTTAGGGCGCGGAGTTTCAAGTCACTCTCGGGTACTTGACCCGGAAAAGAATTTTTTTTTTTTTTTTTCTTGTGTTTTCGAAGGTTTTAGAAAAGAACCGTTTTCTGTGGGGGTCTTGTCACGTTTTGACGAAGTAGAGTAAAGTTTACTTAAAACTTTCACATGGAAACATATTGTTCGAGTTAATTTTTAACAAACGGAGGGAGGCGGAGGGGAAAGATCGTCATCATTTCCTTTAAGTCCCAAGACTAATTTTAGGCGGAAGAATATCATCGTGACGATGTTCTCCCATGTTTTTTTTTTAATCTCTCTCTCTCTCTCTCTCTCTCTCTTGTTTGCTCTTCTTTTTTTTTTGTCTTTATCTATCATCTTACGCTCTGTTTTTGTTGTTGTATTTTATTTTAAAGGGAACAGCCGATGTCACGTAACGGTGCGTGCGTGAGTGCGTGTGCGTGTGTTTTTCAATGCTG
>NW_002987850.1:577853-585604 GCF_000006295.1 Pediculus humanus corporis | reverse complement strand
AATCTTTTCAACTTTTTTCCTGATGATTAGTTAATAAGGGTTGAGGGTCGTCGGTTTAAGTGGGGGGGGAGACGGCGGCGGCGGGGGGTTCCCCCCCACACGCGCCCGCGTCCGCGGAGGATTTTTTTGTATTTCGTTCACGTTGCGAATGTGAAAGTTAAATTAAATTTACAACGTGTTAATTATTATTTTCGTGGAACAAGACAGAAACGTTTAGAGGGGAGGAAAGGGCAGGAGGAGGAGGGGGCATTGATCGATTGGGGGGGAGTCGGAAGTAGTTCGAAATATAACAATTAAATTAATAAAGTAATTTATCCGTTATAGGAAAAAAAAAAAAAAATTAATTCCGTGTGAAATCGATTTTTTTTGTGTAAAAAGTAATTTAAAAAATTTTCTCACACGTGTTTTCACCATTTTTGTTTTAATCTCTCTCTCTCCCTCTCCCTCTCTTTATCCATCTATCCATCTATCTCTCTCTTTCTCTCCTTGTCTTTGACTTCGTTCGTACCTTAATTTTTTTATTTTGTAATTACGGAATAAAGTTCTTTGATTAAAAATTTAGACTTTGTAAAAAAAAAAAATTAAAACAGGTTCTCGTTTTTTTTTTAAATATTATTTTTATTATCATTATCATTATTATTATTATTATTATTATTATTATTATTATTATTATTATTATTTAATGGGAAAACCTATTGTTCGATTGAAAACGGTCGGGGTGAAAGTTGTAGTAAGCGCGTGAAAGACGAAAATTTTACTCTTTTTTTTTTTCGTGACGGGTTTCGTTAATTTTGAAATTTCTTTTAGAAAATTACGTGCGTACACGTGTTCGTACGCGTGTGCGTTATCGATTAAATAAGATTAAAAATAATAATAATGATAATAACAAAGGGGAATGATTCGTATAATTTGTAACGTCTTCGTCATGTTTTTTATTTTTTTAATTTTCTTTCGTTTAAAAGAGGGCCGACCCGCCGTCCGTCCTTCGGGATTTCTTACTAGTTTCCCACCCCACCCCCTTCCCCCCGCCTGTCCTCCGGTCATCTTGTCTTCAGACAAGAGAAAACGAGAGAGAGAGAGAAGATGAGGGATATTGAGGGAAAGGTTTTAAGTCGTTAAGTTCGTTCACGATTGTCCGTCTTTTTCCGTTTCCGGTTTCTTGTTCTTTGCGTTAGATTTTGGGGAGAAAAAGGGATGGGGTTTGCAAACGTCTGCAGGTTTACCGGAAGTAGTTCATCTGTTCTTATCTTTGAGTCGCGTGTTTGTTTTCGCGTGATGATGACGTGTTAGTGGGGTTGTGCGTACCGCGAAATTATTATTAATAAATATTAATCTCCAACTGGTTATTTTCAATATGTGAGAAGACTTTGCCATATTCGTCAAACAATCTAATTAATATTCTCATCTGGTATTATTATTATTATTATTATTAATATTATTATTTTTCAAAGTCAAAATGGCGCGTACGGTCCTCTTCCCACACACACCCCTCCCCTCCCCCCCATTCCGTCCATCCGTCCGAAAACACGTTTTGCGTTTTATCCGCACTTTTTTTTTTTGTGAAAACATACAAATGTTTGTCGTTGTTTTGAATTGTTTGTACGAAGTCGAAAAAAAATTTTGCCGTTAGGTGATTATATCGCGATGCGTACGCGCGCGTTTTACGTGTCCGCGGCGGTTTTTTCTCAAAAAAATTTCCTTATAATGGATATTTTTATAAAAATTGATTTGTCACGGATTAATTTCTTTTTCTTTTGGTTGTTGTTTGGAAAGGAAGGAGGAGTGGAAGGGATGTTGCACGGTTTGGACCAGACGAAAACAAAAAAAATAAAAAGTTTCTTCTCCGGAAGTTTCTTTCAGGAAGAAACTAAAAACACAGGGGGGAGAGATAGAGAAAGAGACTCGAAGAAAGGGGGAAAAAAATGTAATTAAATATGGCGGATGACAGAAAACGGAAATAAAAGGGAAATTAGGGTTGTTTTAGTTTTAGGAGTTTTAAGAGGTTTTAACAAAAAATGAGAGACACGAGGAGGAAAGTTCATTGTACGATAGAAATCCATCCGAGAGAGGAATTATTATACTAGGATGTGTTCGTGTGCGTGTGCGAGTGCGTGACGTTTGTGCGTTTTCATGCGTCGCGTTTTTTTTTTTCTGCATTCGAAACATGAGTCAGACAGTTAAACCGCCGGAAAACGTTTCGAATAAATAATTGATACAGTGCCGCCGAATTTTCATCTTTTTTTTTTTTGTCATGTGCCACTTGGTTGTCGGGGTTTGTGACAGATTCTAACATGTGATGATGATGATAATGATGATGATGATGATGATGATGATGATGATGACGATACAGGCCGCGTTAGTTACAAACAAACGTTGTGTGCATGTGTTCCTTTAAATTTTTTTCCATCTCTCTCACTCCCTCTCTATCTTTTTTTTCTTTCTCGCGATAGGCTCATACGAGGATCATTTGATGATCCCTTCCTCCCTCCGCCATTTTTCTTTTTTTTCTCCCGGTGGTGGTCGCCCTCGAAACACTTTTTGAGTGGTAGTTTGTTCGTGTTGCACAACAATCGTCGATTGTCGCGCGTTTGTTTTTTTTATTAATCGAGTCGATGAAAAATGAAGAGTGGGGGGGGAAGGGTAGGGATAGCGGAGACGAGCGGGGAATCAAGGCGGGGCGGGTTAATATGAAATTGAGGTAAAGTCACGAAGGAAAAAAATAAAAAATAATATTGTGATGATGTGAGGGGGGGAAAGGGGGAAAGGGAGGGGGAAACACGCAATAGAAAATAAAAAATTTTCTTTTTTTTTTTTTTTTTCTGTCTTTCTTTCCACTTTACGATTGTTTGTTGTTGAGTTTTTTTACCCGTTTGTTGAGTTCGTTAAAAAAAAGATTGATTGTTTAAAAACGTTTCTGTTTTTTTTTTTGTTTTTGTCGTTGTTGACGTTCAAATTTGTTATTTGCCGGTTTACATAGAAATTAATATCATCATCATCATCGACGACGACGACGACGACGTCGACGTCATCGTTATTATTATTGTTAGTGTAATATTAATTTTTTATATTTTTTTTCTCCATTTTGTGTTTCGCGATCAGTGTTTTTTTGTTTTCCGGAAAATTGATAATATAAAATAAGAAGGAACGTTTATTTGTCACGTGGTACTTTGAGTGTGAACTTTTTTTTTTTTTTTACGGGTATCTCGCGCGTGAGGAAAATGACAAAGCGAACGTGTCGAATGAAAGAAGACTTAGGAAAGAAAGTGAGAAAAATCCCAAAAAAATTTTTATAGGAAAATTAAACAAAAAAAATTTTTATCTAGTCAGGAAGGGTGGGGAGGGGGCGGCGAAATGGAATCTTCTTGTTTTCCACCCCTGGGTTCTCTCAGTTTGAGAGAATCTAAAAAATGTAAAAATTACGGTAAAGAATCGCGAAGGTCAATAACGGGTCCTCCGAACGTTGTCTTATCGTCAGATGATGATGATAATAACGAATTCGGTCCGAACGGGAAAATCGAAATACTTCAAGATTTGGATCTTTATTACATTCGTCAAATAGCTCATAATCTCAAGGTAAGAAGAGATTTCATTTTAATTCTTAATTCGAAGGAAAACGTTTTTTCCCCATCGTTTGTTTGTTTGTTTGTTTGCGATTAAATATGGCGGAGACTGTAAATGAGACTGGAAAAATTGGAAAATGATGACGAACGAACGAACGAAGGAACGTATTTGAAAATGGGAAGAAATCTAAGACATGCACGAGAGAGAGAGAGAGAAAGAGAGAGAGAGAGAGAGAAAGACAGAGAGAGAGAGAGAAAGACAGAGAGAGAGAGAGAGAGAGAGAAAGACAGAGAGAGAGAGAGAGAGAGAGAAAGACAGAGAGAGAGAGAGAGAGAGAGACAGAGAGAGAGAGAGAGAGAGAGAAAGACAGAGAGAGAGAGATTGTTTTATTCGGACATGAAAATAAAAGGGTGACGGTGATAATTGGAAAACCGGAAGTACACAAAATTGATTAAGAAAAAAGAATTTATTTTTATTTATTTATTTATTTAAGTATATTTTTATAATTTATTGTGATGTCTTTGCCAAGATGGCGGTGGCGCGACGAATCATCTGCCAAATAATTTTAATAGTCTGACGTTGACAACGATGGCCAAAAAAAAAAAAAATGGCGGCCATTCCATCCATAGTCCGGAATTAATTAGTGTGAAAATGTTTTTTCGTTGTTTGTTTGTATTTTTCTTCATTTTTTTCTTTCGCTCTCCTCTCCCTTCCTCCTTCTCGAGGGAAAGTACGTTCGATATATATCGATATATCGATTTTTTTGTTTTAAAAAAAAATAGAAATAACTGGCTTTGGGCGTTAATTAAAATTTTAGACGGAACGAGTTTTTGTTTTTTGCGAGAATTTGATTGTTGGTAACGAAAAAAAAAAAATTTGTTGTTGTTGTCGTTGTTGATTTTCGTAACAGGAAATATCGTTCTCGATTTTCTCTCGAAATTAATTAAAAAAAAAAAAAAAAAAACGACAAAAAAATGTTCGAAATTCGTGCGACGATTTTGAAACGAAGTTGACGACCGAACGACGTTCATTAAACGTTTTTATAATTATTATTAAAATCCTCCGCTAGACGTCGTCGCAATCGTCGTCGTCTGCTTTGTTCGGATATTTTTTTTTTTTTTTTATAATTAAAGTAATTAAGTTTATTATTATTAATGTGATTCACATGCGAACGTTTTCCGTTAAATCTTCTCTTCGATATTAAACTGATTCGTATCGAACCCCAAAAAAAAAAAAAATTCGCGGTTTTACTGTCATCATCATCATCATCATCATCATCAAATTGCTTTTTTTTGAGGGGAAAGGTAGTCAAAAGATTTACAGTTGAATAATTTTCAAAAAAATATATATTTAATTTAATAACGTATAAAAATTACAAAACGAACGTTTTTTATTTTTAAAAAAAAAGGCACTTTATTAATAATAATAATAATAATAATAAAACGAACGTTCGAATCGGCACCACGTGATTTTTTACGTATTTTTTTTTCGGAGGGGAGGAAGAGGGAAATGATGATGATGACGACAACGTCATCATCATCATCATCCATCTATCGTATATAATTAATTTAATTGTGATGATTATTATTATTAAATCAGTCTTATCACACTTGAACTAGTCCTGCACACGAATCTTTTTTTTTTTTTTTTGCAGTTCTACCAACTGTTGTTGTGGCACTTCTTATTATCATTATCACGGACGAAGGAATAATCAATTGATCAATAGATAATTTTATTAATTGTTTATTTGATTGATTGATTGATACATCTATACATTCATTCATCGTTCACATCGGAATTTCGGAAAATTTATATTTGACTTCCTTTATCGTTTTACCCTCCATATTTTCCAATTGTATGTCTTCTGTCGTTTTTTTCTTTCCTAAAAATCCGTTCATGTTCCTGAAAAAAAAAAAATTTCCCTGGGGTTTTAAATTGCACTTATCTCTCTCTCCCTCGGTCTCCCTCTCGCTCTCTCTCTCGGGGCAGAGCGAGAGAGAGACCGGGGGAGAGAGAGAGAGCGAGCGGGACACCGAGGGAGAGAGAGCGCGAGATTGGGGGGGACACCGAGGGAGAGAGAGCGCGAGACTGGGGGGGACACCGAGGGAGAGAGAGCGCGAGATTGGGGGGGACACCGAGGGAGAGAGACCGCGACCGGGAGGGAGACCGCGAGCGCGAGATTGGGGGGGAGACCGAGAGGGAGAGAGAGCGCGAGATTGGGGGGGACACCGAGGGAGAGAGAGCGCGAGATTGGGGGGGACACCGAGGGAGAGAGAGCGCGAGATTGGGGGGGAGACCGAGAGAGAGAGACCGCGACCGGGAGGGAGACCGGGCGAGAGAGAGCGCGAGATTGGGGGGGACACCGAGGGAGAGAGACCGCGACCGGGAGGGAGACCGCGAGCGCGAGGGAGAGAGAGCGCGAGATTGGGGGGGACACCGAGGGAGGGAGACCGCGAGCGCGAGGGGGACACCGAGGTTCACTCACTCTCGTTCTCTCCCCCGTCTTTCACTCTCCCGTTCACACTCTCGTTCTCTCCCCCTGTCTTTCACTCTCTCTCTCTCACTCTCCCGTTCACACTCTCGTTCACTCTCCCGTTCACACTCTCGTTCTCTCCCCCGTCTTTCACACTCTCGTTCTCTCCCCCTGTCTTTCACTCTCTCTCTCACTCTCCCGTTCTCACTCTCTCTCTCACTCTCCCGTTCACTCTCCCGTGCACTCTCTCTCTCACTCTCTCTTTCACACTCTCGTTCTCTCCCCCTGTCTTTCACTCTCTCTTTCACTCTCTCGTTCTCTCCCCCTGTCGTTCACTCTCTCTTTCACTCTCTCTCTCACTCTCCCGTTCACACTCTCGTTCTCTCCCCCTGTCTTTCACTCTCTCTCTCTCACTCTCCCGTTCACACTCTCGTTCACTCTCCCGTTCACACTCTCGTTCTCTCCCCCGTCTTTCACACTCTCGTTCTCTCCCCCTGTCTTTCACTCTCTCTCTCACTCTCCCGTTCACACTCTCGTTCTCTCCCCCGTCTTTCACTCTCCCGTTCACACTCCCGTGCACTCTCTCTCTCACTCTCTCTTTCACACTCTCGTTCTCTCCCCCTGTCTTTCACTCTCTCTCTCTCACTCTCCCGTTCACACTCTCGTTCTCTCCCCCGTCTTTCACTCTCTCTTTCACTCTCTCTTTCACACTCTCGTTCTCTCCCCCTGTCTTTCACTCTCTCTCTCACTCTCCCGTTCTCACTCTCTCTCTCACTCTCCCGTTCACACTCTCGTTCTCTCCCCCGTCTTTCACTCTCTCTTTCACTCTCTCTTTCACACTCTCGTTCTCTCCCCCTGTCTTTCACTCTCTCTCTCACTCTCCCGTTCTCACTCTCTCTCTCACTCTCCCGTTCACTCTCCCGTGCACTCTCTCTCTCACTCTCTCTTTCACACTCTCGTTCTCTCCCCCTGTCTTTCACTCTCTCTTTCACTCTCTCGTTCTCTCCCCCTGTCGTTCACTCTCTCTTTCACTCTCTCTCTCACTCTCTCTTTCACACTCTCGTTCTCTCCCCCTGTCTTTCACTCTCTCTCTCACTCTCCCGTTCACACTCTCGTTCTCTCCCCCTGTCTTTCACTCTCCCGTGCACTCTCTCTCTCACACTCTCGTTCTCTCCCGTGCACTCTCCCGTTCACACTCTTACTCTCTCTTTCACTCTCCCGTTCATTCTCTCGTTCTCTCACCCTGTCTCTCTCACGTGCTGAAAAGAAACTACGTCACATTTTTTTTACCTATTGTTTTCTTTTCGAATTCAGGTATCATGTTCGCTATTGTTCATCAATTCGTCGACTTGTTTTCTTACGTAGCGGTCGGTAATGATGATAATGATAATTATTTATATGCATTTCATATGATTTAAAAGAGACATACGTTCGTGACGTTTCTTGGTCGCCACGATAAGTTGGCAATACCTAATAACGATAATGATTTTTTCATACCTTTTCTTTTCATCTCTTGGAATTTTATAATGGAAAACGTGTAGCAGTATGACTCCGAGGATAATCAAACAACCCAAAATGAAAAGTCCGTAATAAACGAAAGGACCGAATTCGACTATTTTCAACATAATTTTAACTCCGTTCGTGTATTCGTCGCTCAGTGAAACGCTATTTTCCGTCCAAAATACCGGTATGAACACATCTTTGACGTTTCTGTACA